>NW_026015784.1:0-46145 GCF_020379485.1 Brassica napus | reverse complement strand
GACACATTTTTATACTATATATATAGTGAATGAGTTAATTGAATGAATATTCTTAACTTTAGATTAATTATTTTTCAAAATCATGATTTATTCTTATTTACTACTAATATAAACATAATAAAAACTGTTTTTATTATTGTTGTTATAGTATCTATGTATTTATATGTATCCTATCAATTTAATAACTGTAATCTAGATATTTACTTATTTCTATAAACAAATTTTTGTTTAATTCATCTCTAATATTTAAGATGCTTAATTGTATGTTTGGAAACATAGATTAGATTAGGTAATTCTACCAATAGTTTCCTTTGAAAAACTTTAATTAAATAAATGAAAAATAAAAAACCATCAACGAATCAAATTATAACAATTAATTGGAGAACTCTTCTATGAGCGACACGTCATCATAAATCACTAAAGTGACTTCTCAATTAATATATAGAAGGATGATTATAAAGAAACTGATGATTATTATGTTTTTTTGTAAATTAGTTTATTAAAATTAATTATATTTAATAGAGAAAAAAGAATGGCATTAGATGCAATTAAAAAGTTATTTTAAGGGTTAATTTATATTTTTACTTCAGTTTTATAGATTAGATATATTTAATTGAAATTTTTTAGAAAAATATGAGTCAATCGAATTTTAAAATTATTAATCTTTAGGATGATGAAACCATACAAATCTTCTTCTTTTTTCTCAAAAAACAAATTATTTATTTTCCCAGAAATCAAAATCCTTTAGAATTAAAATGATACAAATATATAATCAGAGGCTCCTATCTATTTAACCTTTGGAAAAAGAATCAGATAAAACTAAGCGAGAAAACTGTAAGGCTCGAATTTGTTTGCAAATAAAAATGCCTCTATCAGTAGGTCATGAGCCATGAGTAATATAAACCCTTAGCTATTGAATATACGAAAAACATAAAACTTTTCAATTGTTATAAATCAATTGATGGATGTCCAAACCGGCCATCCGCAGGAGAGAGAAGGAGAGAGAGCCGGCCACATTGAGGAGAGAGAGAGACGGCCACATACATGTTTTCCTTTTCCTTGTATGATTAGGATTTTCTTTCTTTGTAATCTTTCCATATTATGTATTAGTAGTCTTTCCTAATCCTAGTTGGTTTAGGCTTTGGATACTTTCTTTTACTTATCTTGTAATCCCCTATATAAAAGGAACACTTATTCATTAATGAAATACGGAAACATTCATCTCTAAAGCCTATTGTTTCACAACACGTTATCAGCACGATAGTCCCTAAACACCCTGAGCCTAAAAACCTAATCGAAAAACTCCTAAACTAGCCGGCGACCCATCTAAACCTTAACCGATCGCATCATGTCCGTTCCAGCAAGCATTACCATCTCAGCCTCATCTGACCTCAGCTCAGACGACTCCATCCGTTCTCAGCTTGCATCCCGGACAGCTACAGCTCGCGTTCCCCGTTCAGCCAGCTCGCGACCCGATAGGAAGCAGCCTGCTCGCGTTTCCCGATCAGACGCGTCTTGTCTAGCTCACGCCTCAGCACGCGACCGTTCCAGCTCGCGTTCCAGCTCGTTCCAGCTCGCGTCCGATCATCCAGCTCGAGGTTCTCTTGGTGGTCCGGGTTCTACAATCTTCAAACAAAAGGTAATCCTAATTCTAAGAACATGAGAATTGAATTTGGATTGTTTGTAAAGATTGAAACCCTAAAAACTAATCTCTAAGATAAAACCCTAGGATAATAGATCAAAACCTAAAAGAGTAAATCGGAGCTCGAATAAGTCTGATCCCCTAAACCATAAAATCGAGATTGATCCATTGATCAATTAAAATCATAACCTTAAAGGTTTGAATCTCAAATCAAATCCCTTTGATCAAAGATCAAAGTTTCGAAATCCTAAAACCCTAAATTGGAAAATCGGTTTTAATTTTGATTTGAAACTTAATTGTTTGTTTTGATCACCTAGAAATATTGTTAGGATTGTTTAAAATCGAATCTGAATTGCTTGACTTGTTTAAACTGAAACCCTAAATAGACTTGATAAGTTCTTGATTATACCACCTCGTGGCAGTATGGCCTTATTGCTTTCATACCTGAATTTGACCACTCCTGATTGATTGCAAATTACACTTAGATCTTCATCTTAGGAATGGTATTTGATCAAGTAGCCGTGTGGCTTGTTTCTTTGATTGGACGTTTGTTTGATTGCATCATATAGAACTATGATTGTTAGGATTTCAGTACATGTCAAACTAAATGAATGAGATTGAACTGAATACATCCATGGCCGTGCGGCTTCTGTCTTGGCCGTGAGGCATATGTCTTGGCCATTTGGCTTGCTTGATTGTGTTAAACCGAATATTTCTAAAGACCTATATTATAATCTACGATTTCAAATGTCGAAAATCAATAACTTGGATTTTGCTGCCCTAAATGTCTCTGGAGACAATTACCTTTAGTGGGCGCTTGATACCAAGATCATATTGAAATCCAAAGGTCTCGGTGAATGTATCACCGAGGACAACAACTCAAATGAGAAAGATCGTTACAGAGCCATCTTGATCATTCATCACCATCTAGCTGAGAGTCTCAAGGATCAATACCTAACCATTGACAATCCACTAGAGCTTTGGAACGAATTGAAATCAAGATATGATCACCAGAGAACGGTGATCTTGCCTAAGGCTCGGTCTGATTGGAGGGATCTAAGAATCCAAGACTATAAGTCCGTGGACGAGTACAACTCGGCCATGTTTAAGATCGTTTCAAAGTTGAAACTGTGTTGTGAAAGTATTACGGATCAGGATATGCTTGAGAAAACCTTTTCCACTTTCCACACAAGCAATGTGATGTTACAACAACAGTACAGAGAGAAAGGTTTTAAGACCTATGCTGATCTTATTTTTGTCTCTTGCTTGCTGAGCAGAATAATGAGTTATTAATGAAAAACAGTGAGATGAGACCTGTTGGCTCAGCAGCACCACCTGAAACACACAACACTGAGGACGATAAAGAGTCCCACCATATCCAAGGAAATGGCTATTATGGCCGTGGTCGAGGAAGTAGATACGGACGTGGCCGTGGCCGAGGTTTCTCTAGCCGCGGACGAGGTAATCAGAATGGACGAGATCATGGACATGATCGTGGCTCATTTGGACGAGGCCATGGTCGTGGACATGGATCTTCGTTTAAACCTCAACACTCGACCTAATCAAGTAAATCAGGTGCCATAGATGTGGAATGGACCATCATTGGGCTAAGACTTGTAGAAGTCCAAAGCATCTTGTTGAGTTTTATCAAGAGAGTTTGAAAGGGAAGAATCCGCCCATATGGTTTGTCAAGACAATGAAAAAGACTTCGATCATGACAAGGACAATCTTATGGATTATGAAACTTCAGATTGTCTTAAAGACTGAAGAGATTTTGACATTATAATCTGATTTCTATGTTTTGGTGTTTTTAAATTCTATGTTGTCTTTTATTTTAAACTTGTTTTAAAGACCTATATAATAAATAAAAGCTAATGTCACTTTTAATAAAGAGGCAATCGATAACTTCATTTTTGTGGCACGACGGCTGGGTCATCCCGGGTCGTCCATGATGCGGAAACTGATTATGAACTCGAACGGCCATTCCCTTAAGAGAGAAACAAGTCATCCTAAGCACCTATCTTGTTGCTTGTTCCCAAGGGAAACTCATTTCTAGGCCATCACCAGTTAAAGTCACTAAAGAGACTATAAAATTTCTGGAAATAATTCAAGGAGACATCTGTGGACCAATACATCCACCTTGTGGAACGTCTCATAGATGCGTCCACTAGATGGTCGCATGTCTGTCTCCTGTCGACCAGGAACTTGGCCTTTGCCAGGTTGCTTTCTCAGATAATTCGATTACGAGCACACTTTCCAGATTTTCCATTAAGACTATACATCTTGATAATGCTGGTGAGTTCACTTCCCAAGCGTTTAATGACTATTGTATGTCCATGGGGGTAAGTGTGGAACACTCCGTGGCACATGTACATACACAAAACGGCTTGGCCGAGTCATTTATAAACGCATACAGCTCATAGCTCGACCATTACTCATGAGGTCAAGGCTTCCGGTCTCAGCGTGGGGACATGCGGTCCTTCACGCGGCCGAGCTCATACACATCAGACCATCAAGTGAACATAAGTATTCCCCATTACAATTACTTACGGGTCATGAGTCAGACGTATCCCATCTTAAGAGATTCGGCTGTGCCGTTTATGTTCCTATAGCTCCACCACAGAGAACAAAGATGGGACCTCAAAGGAGGATGGGGATATATGTCGGATTTTATTCCCCCACAATTTAAAATATCTTGAGCCAACTACGGGTGATTTGTTTAAGACCAGATATGCGGATTGTCATTTTAATGAATCCGAACATCCGACCTTGGGGGGGAGATAGCAGCAAAATGATAAAAGAAATTTCATGGAATCAAACATCCATTTCTTGGCAAGATCCTCGAACTCAAGTGTGTGATCTTGAAGTTCAAAATATTATACATTTACAAAAGCTAGCTAATCAATTGCCAGATTCCTTTGCTGACCCGAAAAGTGTGATCAAGTCATACATACCTGCTGCTAATGCACCAATAAGAATTGATGTTCAAGAGGGACACATCAAGTTGCTACAGAGTCTAGCCAGCGTGTGAAACGTGGTAGACCAATAGGTTCCAAAGATAAGAACCCTCGGAAAATAAAAAAAGGTGCAACCGAGGTTCATAAGACACCAGACACGGCCGCGGCCGATCAAGCCCGTGATGTGGCCGCGACCAACCCGGCTTTAGACATGGCCGGACCTGATGCCACTAAAGTGTCCGGCCCTGATGTGCCAAAAAAATGATTCTTGGGACGCCAAGATTCATGGTACTCATGGTGCAGATAATAATGAGATCTCAATGAACTATGTCTTGTCTGGGAAACAGTGGAACAGAAAACATGTCGACATGGATGATTTATTTGCTTATGAAGTAGCACTTGAACTTATGGATAATGAGGATCAAGAACCCACGTCTATATATGCATGCATGCAAAGATCAGATTGGCTTAAGTGGAAAGAAGCCATAAACGTGGAATTAGAATCACTGAGAAAGAGAGGTGTGTTTGGTCCAATAATCCGAACACCTCATGATATTAAACCAGTGGGATACCAATGGGTCTTTGTGAGGAAGAAAAATGAGAATGGTGAAGTCGTGAGGTATAAAGCCCGGCTTGTTGCACAAGGATTCTCACAGAGACCTAAAATAGATTATGAGGAGACATACTCCCCTGTGGTGGATGCTACGACCTTCAGATTTTGATAAGCCTGGCCGAGGTGAGAGAGGGTCTAATTTGCGGTTAATGGATGTTGTAACCGCATACCTTTATGGTCCACTGGATAATGACATTTATATGAAAGTCCCAGAGGGTATAGAATTGAAAAACAAAGAGAGTTCTCGAGACCAACATTGTATTAAGTTGGAAAATCTCTTTATGGACTGAAACAATCCGGACAGATGTGGTACAATAGACTCAGTGAGTACCTAGTAAAAGAGGGATATAGAAATGACCCTATCAGTCCATGTATTTTCATAAAGAAATTCGAAAATCAAGGGTTCGTGATCATAGCTGTGTATGTTGATGATCTGAACATCCTTGGACCTCTGGTGAGTGAGATTTCCCAAACGGTTGAATACCTTAAGAAAGAATTTGAGATGAAAGATCTCGGGAAAAAAAATTATGTTTGGGATTACAGATTGAGTACATAAGTAATGGTATCCTTGTGCATCAGAAAGCATACACAGAGAACGTACTCAAGAGGTTTAATATGGCCGATTGCCATCCTCTGACCAGTCCCATGGTCGTGAGATCACTCGGCCTGGACACTGACCCATTCCGTCCCAAATGGACGATGAGGATGTCCTTGGTCCCGAAATGCCTTATCTCAGTGCCATTGGAGCCTTGATGTATTTGGCAACTCATACACTGCCTGATATAGCCTTTGCCGTGAATCTCCAGTCCAGGTTCAGCTCCTGTCCGACCCTAAGGCACTGGAACGGGATCAAACACGTTCTTCGTTACCTGCAAGGAACGAAAGACTTTGGTCTATATTATACTAACCATAACAAAGATGGTTTAGTTGGTTTTGCTGTTGTTGGATATTTATCAGATCCACATCAAGCTTGATCACAAACAGGATATGTCTTTACACATGGAGGTACGGCCATATAATGGCGTTCCATGAAACAGACCATCGCGGCCACATCATCCAATCATTCGGAAAATACTAGCCATTCATGAGGCCAGCCGCGAGGTCGTTTGGTTGAGGTCGATGACCCAACACATCCGATCAGATTGTGGGATGGTCGAATGCAAAGAGCCGACCATTATCTTCGAGGACAATGCGGCTTGCATTGCTCAGCTCAAAGATGATTATATCAAAGGGGATAGGAAAAAAACATATTTTGCCTAAGTTCTTCTTTACCCACGATTGCAAAAGACCGGAGAGGTCAAGTGATCCAAGTACGGTCTAGTGATAACTCGGCCGATTTATTCACTAAGGCACTTCCGACCTGTACATTCAGGAAGCTCACGCATCAGATTGGGATGCGTAGGCTGAAAGACCTCTACTGAGGTTCTCATCAGGGGGAGTAGTACGTGTTTGTACTAGAGTATGGCAATTTAGGAGCTTGCCCGCGGGACCGGCCCATTAAGATCTGCTGCGGGTCGGGATTGGTCACTACATAACTAGGCCCATTTTTTAGCGGGCCTCGCGGGCTGGGCTTGTGCGGGTTTGGGCCGGAAGCGGGATGGGATCATGTTGTACCGCGGGACACGCGGGATCCGCACCCACTTCATCATCTTGTCTCTTCGAGCTCCCACCGGCAAAGAAACAGAGAGAACTGATGATTTGAAAGACGATCTCCTCCGGCGTATCTTCTTCTTCAATCCACCACAGCAACTTCGATTCTCGACAGTAACTTCTCCATGCATGGTATTCATCTTATCATTTGATCAAGTAAGTGTCTTATTCTCGGCATCATCTTCTTTCTTTCCTTTTGAGCCACAAATCATGAACAATTTCTTTAGAGAAAGAATTTATTGCATGGATGTGGTACTGATTTGGTGTTTGGTTTATTTGAATTTGGTTATGAACTTATGAATATCCGTGCACTTTACCTTTACATGTTGAATTATTGGTGCCAATTCACATCTTTAAAGAACTGAAGTTACTTATGTAGTGTCTTAGAAACAAAACGAGACTAATTAAGTAATGAGTAATGACTAATGAACGTAAGTGCAAATTACAAACGCTGCACACGTAACAAACATAAGTTAATAACTATCTTCATGAAAGTTGATTTTCAGCACGATATCTTCAAGATCTAGATTGATTTATGATGTCTTTGTGGTAGTTTTAGAAACTATTAAAGCTACCATTAGGAAATTGGGTGACTTGCGGAGAGATTGTTGGTTCCACAAATTATACATAAATTATTAAACAACTCTCTTTGTTCTGCATAAGCTGAGCTGAACCAATTCACTTTTATCAACTATCTAATAGCTAGTTAGTATTGTTTATGGGAGACTTTTTTGGTCTTATCGGTCTTGTTACCATCCTTAGAATGAGTAAACCATATGGCAGGTTCCATCTGCTCCCGGACTTTGACGAGGGAAAACACAGCTGTTGGAGAAAGCTAGAGCGTCATAACAACATAAGGAAAAGGAAACCTGTAGACAAAGGATGAGTTGCTTCAAAACAACAGCAAGTGAACAGGTACAAATCATACTACCATGTTTCGTTTGATGATGGAAAAAGTGTGTAGTGAACAATGTAAAACTTCAGTCCGAACATTGTCTAAAACTCAAAACGAGACTAATGAAAGTGATTCCTGATGACTAATTCAACATAACTTAAGGGTTATCTGTTTGTTTGTCATATCTTTGATTTTGATTAGATTATGGATAGTGTCGTATGCTTGTTGTGGGAACAGAAATTCGCACTGTCGATTTCCGTTTAAATAAGAAAACTAGGAAAACCCTAATTTCCCAGAGGTCCCGGATATCTGCTAATACCACACACCAAGCAATCAGAACACAAAAATAACAACGATAAAGTATAAGAAATCGAAAAGAGAGCAAAGTAGATCTTATTCCGAATTCGCGTTCGGGCGTTACAACAAGGTAAGAGCCTGGGCTACGAGAGCTGTCGGCGAGATTCCTAGTTCTAAAACCCTAAGACAGCAATAACCTAGTTGAGTCGCAGCTCGAATAACAAAAACAGAAATATGCCTAATTGCTCTAAGTGCTAAGTTTGCTCTGAGAAAAGTCATCCCATGCTTCTCGCCTAGGACTCCTTATATACTGGCTCCTAGGTCGGTTTGCGCTTTTCTTCTTTTGCCCTTAACCCGTCATAGCATAAAAATTGAGATATTCCATTTTTTCCAATCCTCGTAATTATCTTCAAAGTTTTGTATTTATCCGCGGAAAGTTGACATTATCTTTCCTTGCGAACCAAGCGGTAAACCATCATGCGGCTTACGGGCTGCTGGTTAAGAAATCGTAAGTTGGGCCTCGAGTCATGTCTTAGGTCCCTTTGGGCCGTCTTCTGACTCGAAGCGTTTATTACGGCTTCTTTCGGTAGAGAACAAACTTTCCACGGTTTTCACCGTAAAGTTTGATCGATGACTTAGAATGGCGGGAAACATGAAATGGGTTCGCTACGGTCTTCGGGAGATAGCATCGAAGGGTAGACGAAATGCATGGATTAATTGTCGCATCGATGTTTCGGAAGAGCTCGGTCGCTACGTAGCAATCGAGCGGAACGGACGCTCGGTCGCTACGTAGCGACCGAGCTTCGGCTTGGGCTCGGTCGCTACGTAGCGACCGAGCGGGACGAACGCTCGGTCACTACGTAGCGACGAGCTCCCGATCGTCATAGCGTACATGTGCGGTAGTAGCATAATGACCGAGCTTGGTTCGTCCGTGTTCCGATCGTCATACTCGGACCTATCCGTAACCGGTCTGGGTATGTTTCCGATGGCTTATGTTTGATCTAAATAGAATTCGAACGAAGCTTTATCTTGGCTACATACGTTGTGACATTCTCTTGACCGAGCATGAATTGTTGCGAAAAGACATACTTGTATTTTGCGGGGATTTGGACGTTAACTTCGTCGCAACCGTTTTCGACCACAACAGTTAGCCCCCAGCTCGTTAGGATCGTGGATTTCTAGTGAGATCCTAACGTGCGGTATGGCGAGTTCGGACGAGATTGGTGTATTTGGGCGAAGTTCGGGTCCGAAAATCCGCAAGTAAATAGTAATTTCTCATGCCTATAAGAAGGGAGGTAATTTCTTCACAATCTTTACACTTACTCATTCTCATAGAGAGGTTTCTTGAAAATTCTTTCTTCTTTCTCTTTCTCTCTATCATTTCCTTCTTGATAAAAAAAAAGAAAACACACGAGATGTCGAGTAAGAAGAGGAGTTCGAAGAAAGGTCCTTGCCCGCGAACGTTTCTAAAGAGCTATGTGTGCCAAAGATGGAATTCGTTCCTCATTCGGTAGACCCGGCCGAGAACGAGGCATAGTGGGTGGCGTGTTATGGTTCGATCACGCCTCCCAAAGAGAAATCATTCCCGGTCATGAACCGTCGCCCGGTCGAGGAAGGTGCACACAAGTAGGAGTACTAGCGAATTCTTCGAGGTCATGCGGTCGTTCTACATATTTCGGATGCGGTGGTGTTCAGGGTTCCTCGTCAAGGAGAGCGCGCTAGTATTCCCCCGGAGGGTTACTTTACTTGTTACGAAGCATTCGTAGTGCGATGTCGTTTGTGGTTCCCGATTCCCGAAATTATCGTCTGTGTGTTGGATCGTTTCGGGGGTGGCGATAATAACTGAATATCCCCTTGGCATCCAGCACCTCATTGGAGTCCTGATCCTGAGCTATGAGCATGGTCTCTCTCTTACCGTCGATCATTTCGAAGCGCTTCTTAGGTTGCAGATCATCAAGGATACGAACAAGTACAGGCTGGTCCCTCGGAACTTCATGTCAGTGGTTAAGGGGTTTACTTCTAACTTCAACTCGTGGAAGAATTTCTTCTTCGTTCGTGTGGACACTGCGTCTGTCGAGAAGAGTTGTATCCCATTGTTCCGGAGGTTGCCGAACGATCGTCCCTTCATCAATCCCTTGCTCCGTTCCTGAGGACATTATCACGGTGAGTGATCTGCTGAGGAACGGTCCTTTCTTCTGGACTTCCTTTACGCCGAAGAGAGTGCGAAAGGCGTTGAGGTTTGTGCATCCTAGTCCTGCTTTGGGCGGGGAAACAGGGAGTGATTCCGAGCCTGATGACCAAGGTCCCGACGCTGCGCCCGCGGTTGCGACGGGGCTGAATTCTTCGAAGGGGAAAGATATTGACCTCGGTGACCTGGAGTTTTCGGTGGACGATTGCATGCTTCCAGGATGGGATCCGGACCTTGTTTTCGGCGATGGAAGCGGTACGAGCGAGGTCCCTATTCTGGACTTTGATGATTTCTTCACTGGTCTTCCCTCGGGCTTCGATGCTCCTCCGTCCACGAACAAGTCGGGGAGGCCAAAAGTCGTCGTGGAAGGATCTCGTACCATCAACGGGGTATAGGCTTTAAGAATTTTGACGATCGTTTCGAGTGTATATATATTTTTTTTTTGCTTATAACGTGTCAATCGGTTTACAGGGCTTGAACTTGCTTGGATCGGCCATTGAGGCGAGCCATAGAGAAGCCATGATTTATCGCTTTAAAGCGGAGAGAAGACGGAAAAGGATCTTGCTCGCATGCGAGACGAGATGTTGGCGCGAGATGCTCAACTTGCTCGTGATCATGCGAGGACTGTTCGAAGGTGCTGAACAGAAGGGAAAGAGGGAGATTTTCGATGAAGACTCGCGCCTCTGAATTCCAGGTCGAGTACGGGAATCTCAAGGATGCTTTCAACTCGCTGGGCGACTTCCGTTAGTGTCGCGGATCAGTTGGGAGCCTTTGGAAGACGCGGGCGGTGATGACTACGTTTTCGAGAGGGAGATGGAGTTAATGAAGGGCGGCATGAAGGATCATGCTCACGCTGAGATGCTCATTTCTCCGATCGACGAGGAATTCAAGATTCTGGGATCCCATCCCGGTTTCTCCAGATACCGTAGAGACCACGACCGAGTTTGCTGGTGACGATGAGGAAGTGAACTATCCCGCGGATGCATTCGGAGCTTCCTTGTCCGGGAATTTTAACTTTGATCTGTGAGAGGTGAGTGTTTGACGGGAAGAAGTTTTTCCCTTATCTAGTATTCTGCGGCCAAATGTGGCCTTCGTTCATATATGTCCGGCCGAGTGTGGCCTTCGAACTTTGTATGGGCCTGTTTTGGCCGCTTTTATTTTTATCGGGACTGGCCGTCGGTGGCATTGAACCCCTACCGCTATGCGGTATATATATATATAATGGATGTTTGTTTGAGTTACTTTGTTTCGAGTGGGTTTGAAGTAAACATGATTTGTCTTCTCATATTTAACTTCGTTGAGGCGTTCAATCTGTTGGTTTGTTCGAGACGTGAGTTTTCGTAAAAATTATTATCTTACGGACTTTCGGGAACGTTGAGATATGAACGGAGAGACATGTTTTAGGATCTCGTATCATTTAGATATCATGTCTTTGAGATGTCTGAGACCAATGCGATGGGTTTAGGGCAAGACCTAGGCTTACTTCGGTTTTAAGGTTTGTGCTGTGACTAGCCGGCTATCGATTTTCCTGTTGCGATTTCTACCTGATTCGTACCGATTTAAAGTCTGCGATAGGTTCTCGGCTTATATGACTTGTATGGTACAAATCGAGCATCTTTCCAGAGACAATTTTTAAGCCAACTGGAAGTGCTAGACCAAAATTTCAGTTTTTGTAGCGCGCTTTCGTCCTTGTGTTGGACGTTCGAAGATCAAAAGAGTGATCAAGTTGCGTTTGTTTAAGATGGCTGATGTGTTCGTCAGGGCCAATCGACGAACGGGAGTGTAAGGTTTTTGTGCTCGCGTTCGGACAATTCGTTCGCATCGTCTCGACTTTTAACTTGGCGACGTCTCGCAGTTATTTCGAAGACTATACGTATATTTTGGTGCTGAAGAGGGATTGTTTTGGGATTTTGGGCCGTATGAGGCTGCTGACAAGAGTCTTAACGTTTGTAGATTTTCTAAGCGTGTTCTGAGACTTTTGCGTTAATTGAAGCGCAAGTGTCTTAAAAAGGAGCGACGCATATTGTAGTAAAAAATTTCGAAATCTCTAAAAAACTCGATTACAATAACGCATCTTTTCCTATAAGGGAGTATACGAAGATACGCACCCACTCCCCCCCCCCCCTTTTTAGAGAGGGGGATAGCTGAACTCGTCTTTCGACGAGCTGCCTACGTACCTCTTTCGAGGATCAAGCCTCTCGTAGTTCTATTTTATGCCGCGAGCGTTTTTACTCGGCGATTGTCACCGTGCTGACCGCCTTGATCGTGGTGACCGCGGCCGGGTCAGCGGTCTTCCGGATGTTCCAGTTGAGTCGTAGTGTCGGCTTCGGACTCGTATTGATTTCGACACCCGAAGCGTTTGTGTCAGCAGACGATGTTAAATCGTCTTTTCTTGAAGCGTATTTGGCCGAAGATTTATCTATCTTCGTGCGCTCGCGGTTTGCCGTTGCAGAGGTCGTCATCTGCCTTAACTTGTGCTCCGCGAGGAAGCATAGTCGCGACTGTTTCTGACATCCCCAGATAGCTGCGACTCCGTTTGGGGTCGGGAATTGACACCCAGGTGGTACGTTGATGGAACGGCTTGCATGACGTTGAGCCATAGGGTTCCCATGATTACGTTGTAGATGGCAGGATGATCGACCACCACGAATTCGACGATTTTCGTGATCTCCTTGGCGATGACTGGCAGCTGGATTGACCCGAGGGTCATCGATACTTCACCTGAAAAACCGTGAGCGTTTTCGGCGTTGGAGTTACTTCTCCCAGTTTGATGCTCATCCGATTGAGAGTGTCGTGGAAGATTACATTGTGTGCTTCCTGTGTCAATGAGAACTCTGCCGACTTCCAGATCTCGTATGACGAGATCTATGACGAGCGGATCGCAGTGAGGTTGATCGATCCCGCTGGCTTCCTCCTTCGTGAAGGTGATTGAGCAATTATGATCATCTCGGGTAGGAGACCATGTAGGCCAGTTTGGGCTCGACTCCGCCTTCCGCTGGTAAGCCTTGATGGCTGAAACCGTATCGTTGCAGAATTGCGATCCTCCAATGATCATGTTGACTCTGCGACGATTGTTATCGTTTCCCTTGTCGTCCGGCCTTCTGCCGCGTTTATCCCCAGATTGGTTTCTTTGAGGAGATTCTCTGCGGGAGGATTTCTGTCCGCCTTCGGGGGGGTGATCGGTCTCGAGGATGAGATCTTTCACGCTGGTCACTTCCGAGAGCTCTCCAGCTAGTAGCTTCGCGGCCAGCCTTGCTCCCAAGACTTTGCAGTTAGTCGTGGAGTGTCCTCGGGACTGGTGGAACTCGCAGAAGGTGTTTTCATCATATCCTTGATTGCGAGTCCACGTATTACCCGTGGTTCGGCCCTGGTCCGAGCTGATCGCGTAATTGTGCGCTCCTTGGAGATCTTCCCCCTCGTGATGGACATACTTGTCGTTACGAGGGTTCTTCTTCTTCGTTTTTGGATCTACATCTTTCGAGGATGGTCTCTCCGACTTATGTTTTTGCGATAAGACTTTCGTTTCTTCCTCGATCATGATGTAGTCCATTGCCTTGTGGAGGGCGTCCTGATCGTCCGCGGTTTGTCGAGGGCTATCCATTTTATGAATTTCGACTTGTACCAGAGCGCCTTTCTGAACGCATCAATGGCCACCTTGTCGCTTATCCCACTGACCCTGGACATTACCAACTTGAACCGGCTGATGAACTCGCGGAGGGGTTCGTCTTCCCTCTGGGACAAACTCCAGAGATCGACATCGGAAGTTTCTCTATCTATGAACATAGAGTATTGCTTGAGAAATTCCGATGCGAGTTGTCGGAAACTTCCGATAGAGTTTCTGTTAAGGCGTGCGAACCATTCGAGAGCTACCCCTTCCAGATTCTTGACGAACAGGTGGCATTAGCCGGCGTCTTTTCGCCGTCCTTCAGCCTCGCTCTTCCCATCGTGATGTGGAAAGCCTGAAGGTGCGGGTTCGGATCGGTCGTACCATCATACCTCGGTACTTTGAGTTTTCCGGATCGGATACCCTCATATCTGAGATGCGGGTGGTGTAGGGGGTCTTCCGAGCCCCTTCCAGCAGCCTGTCGATCTCGGGTGCAGCGCTGGTAGCGTGATGGATTTGGGATTTCAGAGCTCTTACTTCTGCCGCAGTCTTGGTGATATAGTCGTGAAGATCGCGGATATCCGACGTCTCGCCAGCAGATTTCCGAGCCCGTCGGCGTTTACTGCGAGTGAGCTCGGTTTGCTTTTCAGCCAGCTCTTCTTGTTCGTTCCAATAGAGGATTTCCTCCTCTTCTGTCATTGGTTTGTCGAACGGAGAGCTTTCCTGAGCGAATCGGCTTCTGGTCCTCCTTGGATGTCTGTCGACGAACTCATCAGTATCATTGGAGACATTGCTAGGATCGAGGTCGACGTGCTCAACTCCGTTGTCCTCCGAAGCCTTCGCGGGAGGCGGAGGACTTTCAGGGTTTTCCTTTTTGATGGGAGATTTCTCGCTAGGGTTTTGACCCGAAGGTCGTTCCCAGCGCGGCTCCAGGCCTGTCGAGTGGGGTTGCGAAGTAGAGTCTTTTCCCGCGGACTTTAGTGGTTCCGCGGGGGCGGATTGCTCGAGTCCTTGCCGTTAAAGTTTCAACTTGTTTGGTCAAGGTGCTCACGAGCTTATCCTGTTCTTCCGACCTTTGTCGTAGGTGGCGAACATCTTTTTTAACTTCTCGAGCGCCGCGGCGTTGGCTGGTGCGTTGGCCGCGGATACGTCCGCTGCGGGAGTGTGGAGGTCAGTGCCACTGCTTCCGTTAAGAGGAGTCTGCACGTTATCCGCGTCGTCAGTTGACATGTCTGGTTGAGCGTGATGTGGTTGAGAGTTAGATTGATCCGTACCCCCCCCCCTCCTTCTAGCGCCAAACTGTGGAACCGAAATTCGCACTGTCGAATTCCATTTAAATAAGGAAACTAGGAAAACCCTAATTTCCCAGAGGTCCCGGATATCTGCTAATACCACACGCCAAGCAATCAGAACACAAGAATAACAACGATAAAATATAAGAAATTGAAAAGAGAGAGAAAGTAGATCTTATTCTGAATTCGCGTTTAGGCGCTACAACAAGGTAAGAGCCTGGGCTACGACAGCTGTCGGCGAGATTCCTAGTTCTAAAACCCTAAGACGGCAATAACCTAGTTGAGTCGCAGCTCGAGTAACAAAAACGGAAATATGCCTAATTGCTCTAACTGCTAAGTTTGCTCTGAGAAAAGTCCTCCCATGCTTCTCGCCTAGGACTCCTTATATACTGGCTCCTAGGTCGGTTTGCGCTTTTCCTCTTCTGCCCTTAAGCCGTCATAGCATAAAAAGGGAGATATTCCATTTTTTTCCGATCCTCGTAAATCTTCAAAGTTTCGTATTTATCCGCGGAAACTTGACATTTATCTTTCCTTGCGAACCAAGCGTAAACCGTCATGCGGTTACGGGCTGCTGGTTAAGAAATCGTAAGTTAGGCCTCAAGTCATGTCTTAGGTCCCTTTGGGCCGTCTTCTGACTCGAAGCGTTTATTACGGCTTCTTTCGATAAAGAATGAACTCTCCGCGGTTTTTACCGTAAAGTTTGATCGATGACTTGAATTAGAATGGCGGGAAACATGAAATGGGTTCGCTACGGTCTTCGGGAGATAGCATCGAAGGGTAGACGAGAATGCATGGATTAATTGTCGTATCGATGTTTCGGAAGAGCTCGGTCGCTACGTAGCGATCGAGCGGAACAGACGTTGACCGAGACGCTCGGTCGCTACGTAGCGACCGAGCGGGACGGACGCTCGGTCGCTACGTAGTGACCGGACAGCGTGCATGTGTGGTAGTAGCGTAATGACCGAGCTTGGTAAGTCCGTGTTCCGATCGTCATACTCGGACCTATCCGTAACCGGTCTGGGTATGTTTCCGATTGCTTATGTTTGATCTAAATAGAATTCAAACGAAGCTTTATCTCGGGAACATACGTTGTGACGTTCTCTTGACCGAGCATGATTTGTTGCGAAAAGACATACTTGTATTTTGTGGGGATTTGGACGTTAACTTCGTCGCAACCGTTTTCGACCCCAACACTTGTAAGAAATGAGAATCTCATTTTCTTGCAGGTTCACAGGATTGGTCAAGCTTTGAAGATAGGGCCCGCGGGCCGACCCGCATAACCCGCTATGCTATAGTGCGGGTCGGGATTGGTCATAGGGTTCAGGGCCCGCGTCCCGTGGCGGTACGACCGCAAAGACCCAACTGAAAATGGTACCGCGGCGGGGGGGACAAATGGGTTGCGGGTGATCCCAATTGCCATCTCTAGTTGTACTCTTTTCCTTCATCATGTTTTTGTCCCACTGAGTTTTTCATGATAAGGCTTTAATGAGGCAACATTAAGCGTATTACAATCCCTGAATGGTTATGGCATCCCAGGGGGAGTGTTATAAATCAATTGATGGATGTCCATAACCGGCCCGGTCCATAAACCGGCCCATCCGCAGGAGAGAGAGAGAGAGAGAGGAGAGAGAGTCGGCCACATTGAGGAGAGAGAGAGGCGGCCACATACATGTTTTCCTTTTCCTTGTATGATTAGGATTTCCTTTCTTTGTAATCTTTCCATATTATGTATTAGTAGTCTTTCCTAATCCTAGGTGGTTTAGGTTTTGGATACTTTCATTTTTATTTATCTTGTAATCCTCTATATAAAGTGAACACTTATTCATTAATGAAATACAGAAACATTCATCTCTAAAACCTATTGTTTCACAACATCTATCAATTGATTTTTGTTTTCAACAGCCATTTTTAAAGGGAATTGGGCTCAATAACACAAAAAAAAAAACAAAATTCACTACCTAACTAAAATCTTACTCTCTCTCCTCATTTATCTTCCTATCTTTGTCTTCCTCTCTCTCTCTACAAATCTAATTTTCTTGTTTTGGTTATTTCACCAATAAAGCCTTTTAAAAAAACTATCGGGCCGAGGTCCTAAATAATTTCCAAGAGTTTTCTCGATGGAGGTTAAACCATGGTACCATTTCACTTGGGCAAGCAATGGCGAATGTTAACTTCTAAAACTTGAATTGAACTGATCACTATCGCCTTACGTATTGTTCCTCAAATTTTTCTCTTACCACCAGGTGCTACTGCTTGGTAATACAACATCCATTTTTTTTTGAACAATTTGCTGAATATACCAAAAAGGATGAGATACCATAGAATAGGGGGAAAATAGTAATGATTGGGGGAAAAAAAATGGAGGGATATAGTGTATGGAGTGCAAATAGGGATATTTGATGTATAAGGAGTACAAATTCTCTTCTTTTTTTTTGCATTTACTTAGTTACCATTTTACATTCCCGTATACCGGTTTTGATTTATTTGTTTGCTATTTGTATATTGATATAACACAATTTGAGCGAAGTTTCTGAAATTAGAGTTATTATTCCTAAATCTCATTGAGATTTTCATATAAGCAAGAAGCATATTAAGTATTACGTAGCATCGACATCGAATATATTATATATCTATGTATGCGCAGGGGCGAAGCTACATAAGGTAAGTAAGGGGCAGTTGCCCCCATAAATTTAAAATTTCCTTTAAATGCTAAGAAGAAAATTTGATTGCCCCCACTGAAAATATTTATTGCCCCCTATAACACAATCAATTCGAAAAAAATCAGTTTAATTTCTCCATTATTTCTGTTTTTAAACGCCATTTAATACATTTTTGATACCATTATCATGTTTCCTTATCTGATTCGCAAACATTAAATAAATATTAGTATGATTTCCATTTTTATAAAAGAAAATGATTTTCTTTCTTCAAAAATAATTTGCTTGATGGTTTTAGTAAACATCAAATAAATATTAGTATTTCCATCATTTTAAGTTTCATAATTTTTGTAAGAAACCCTCTTTTATAATCTAAATATATGTATTTTTAACACAAGTATATGTATTTGTATTTGTCATACCATGTGAAAAACATATTTTCATTGTTAGAATTTTTTATTATTCTTTTGATAATAAGCAACTTTTGAAAAAAAATTGTTTTACATATAAACTATATGGTAATGAATTTATATAATTGACAAAATGCATTTATAAGATAATTTAATTATTTAATAATAATTTTCTTATAATTATTATTTGCCCCAATGAATTTTTTTTCTGGCTCGGCCGTATGCCTTTTTAAACGTTTGGATGCATCTCGAATGCTTTTTGGTTCACCAAATTGAGATATACATGATCGAAATTTCCGCAAAACTCTATACGTGTCAGAAGAATGACCAGATTTTGCAAATTATTTGGAAGATACCAAGATTCCGAAAGGAAGTTCTTAAGCTAAGAGATCATTCATGTACTAAAAACACCAGAATTTAAAGGCGGATAGTCTAGCACGCAGTGCCAAAAAAAAAACTTTCTTATGTCGTTCACATGGATCCGGAACCGCCGATTTGGTTTACAGAGTCATTATGAGTTTTTCAAGTGGATGACAAAAAAAACTATACGTGTCAGTATCATATTGTAAATTTATCTCATTTCGAACACATCTATATAATAGTACATGATTGGACCAGGAGTTTCACGTTGCCCACAAACACATGCTAAGATAAGCACAACAACACCGAGCTGTGGTCGGGAAACGCTTAGAGATTGCGTGAACAAATTGATGTCATGAAATAACCACGGAAACGGATTTTCATTTAAGCTTCATTTTTTTGGGAGCATAACAAGAAATTAAGAAAACGATATATTAGGTGAGAATTAACTTGTAAATGTGCAGGTCCAATTTGCATTTGGTAATCGGTGCAATGCATAAGTACGTTTATCCAAGATTTAGACAAAAACTTTAGACGGTCAAAATTGTAGCTAGGAACTTAAAAGAATTAAAATATGTCATTTTTCAAGGTTGAAAAGATATGAATACGTCAGAGAGAATATGTATCTTACTTGTATTAAATACGCAATAGAGAATGAACCTAATTTACTTGTTCACTAGATCTATATCCGCGCTTTGCAAGCGTGGAATATTTTATGATAAAAAAATTCACTAATAACTTAACAAATATTTTTTTATTGTAAAACTTTAAAATATTTTTGAATTTCAATCGGTGCTTTTAAATTCGACCCAACCCGTAATCAAACCGGTTAATCTAGTAATCCAATAATTTGATTTAGGTTTTTAAAACATATTAAAAAATCACTAGAACCCGAGATTAACCGATTTAACCGATAGATGACCGTATATGTAATCCAATTTGATTTAAATTGTTAGAGTTCATAATATGTCACTTTTTAATCCAAATTTTAAAGTTCATTGTTTTGTAATTTTATAAAGTTATAATACAAAATTTTGATAGAGAAATTGATAGATATAAAATAATAAAAACTATAAATATGTTGATCATATTACTCCTTTTTATATAATTAAATTAATTTATTTTATTTTTTGTACAATGTATAACATATATATATTATGTAATGGCTATTATTGAATTATTCTGTTACTTAAATAAATGATATATAACAATATTTAGGAAATATACTTAAAATAATCCGTTAATTTAATTGATTTATTATTGATTAAAATGTTTTTTTAGTATTTAAACCAGTAAAAATAAGTTCTATTTATTTTCGTTTTTTTAAAATATTTGAGTTTTTTCAATCATCTAATTTATCTAAATAATTTGAAAGAAAATTGTTAGAAATCATTAAAAAGATGAGATCTAATATTTTATATTGTTTGGACACAAGATTAATTTATTTTTTGTTTGGAAACATGGATAATAATATTAAAAATGAGTATATTGTTTGGAAACATGGATAATAGTATAAAGAAATAAATTTTAGTGATTATATGTAGGTTTAATTATAAAATAGAAAGATGTATTTAATTTAAAAACTTACAGAATAAATGTTAGGTCCAACTCAATGTTTCTGTTTTAATAAGATAGAAGATTTACATAAGTTAAATAAGTAAAATCTAGTCAATCTAGTCACTAAGTGAAGTGTCAATTATCTTGAGTAGTTCTCTCAAGAATTTGATTCCTTTCAATGGTAAGTATCTTAATGATTCTTCTGTGATGGAAATATTTATGTGTTACCATTATTTAAAAATGATGAATTTTTTTTATTGAGAACCATTATTCTTATGTTTAGATGATAGATCTTATAAGTGGTTTGAACTACGTACAGTTTAAAAGAAACTACATAATCACGTTGATAGTTAGATAAAGCAAAGTCAAAATATTGAAAATATTTTAGAGCAAATTAGCTCAATATACTTAAAAGGATGGGATACCATACAAATGGGGGAAAATAGTAATGATGGGGGGAAGAAGAAAATTGGAGGGATTTAGGGTATGGAGTGCAAATAGGGGATATTTGGTGTGTAGGGAGTACAACAAACATATAGGGTGTTAGTGTATAGTTATTTTGGAGTAATTTTTTTAGAGTACAACTATTTACTCTGAGGGCAGCTGAATATTTACAAATCAGGAAAACTAAGGGTAAAAAACATTTCAGATGGATATAGCTTAAAATAGCACAAATTCTCTCCACTTTTGAGGAGAGTAAACAATAGTTCAAAAACAACATAATCCCGTTTTGGATATTCAAATTCAAGTCCTGTAGAATACGTGTGTGAATTGTTAATAGAATACTTTTAAAGAAATTGTTAATAGAATACAGTTTCAGATTACTTTTATTCATAAAATGGTTATTGTATTTTATGGTTTTTCACTGGTCTTTAGCTGAATTGTGTATGTTTTTTGTTCTTAATGTGATGACTCGTTACAATTAGGTAACGAAGCTTAATATTTTATTTTAAGGGACCGTGCATGAATATGGAGTCAAAACTATTGTTTGTAAGAAACCAAGAAACTGATAAAGCACCATGCATAGAGAGATATATGGGTGGGACAAATATGGTATCAAAGTATCATAGAAGGAAGATTTTCTTATCGTCGCATTATTGTGACTTTATTCTTTTAATTTGGAATGACATGTGACACATCCAAAGTTGGCAATGGCATAGATTCCCAAAACAATCATCCTTTTGTTTTGTTTTTGTAACACTCATCCTTTTGGTTTATACCAGTTGATGATGAATTGAAATCTCTCGGTTTCTATTTTGTACAGTAAAAAACCCCACCTAACCTTTTCTAGATTACCGAATTTATGTGTCATATTACCTTTTTAAATGACATTGCCGCATTGATACCTCATATTAGGAGTTTTCAAGTCTCCTAAGGCAAATGTTATAGTATAAAAGATTGTCGAACCAGTTCTGAGGGATATCAAAGCACCGAGAATGCAAGTACTCACTTAATCTAAGTGCAACCAATGATTTAGATGAGTTTAAATTACTACTAATACTAGAAAGCAATAACAGAATGATACTTTCTTGACTAAGGGAAAAAAGAACTCATGGGCATAGGGATTAGACCTTGGGTGATCAAGTATCGAACTAAGGATGACAAATGATCAATCAAACTATCAACCTTAAGCCTAGACACAATTCTAAGCAAGCTCTATGTCTAGATGAATGCTCATTGCTAACATATCTCAAACATCAAATGTCTTTGGTTGAATAATATGAAAGCAATCATTACTAACAAGTCTATTAGCTATCTTAGCACCTTTAACAACAAATGTCTTTGGCAAAGTATACTAAAGCCTAGGAGAGTTGTCTCAGGCATTTCATCAAACACCTTTTGGGTGGTGGAAAATGTCTATTGATCAACTTTTGAGTGGCCAACTCAGAAGATGCATTATGAATACTCTACTAGCAAGGAACAAGAATGATCTACACTAAAAAACATCCTAGAACTAACCTAATCACCCTTAATCTCCCTAACCCATGAATTCAAAAAGTGATTACTCACTAATCTCCATGATTCCTCTTAAACCCATATTGGATTTCAGATTAATCATGTAGAGAAAAATATAAGAAATCAACAATAACACAAGAACATAACAATCAAAATCCCAGAGATGAACTTCTCAAGAGAGTTTTTGTGTATTTCTCAATAGATCCAAGATAATCAGCCTCTGGTGGCTACCAAAGATGTTTAAAACGTAGGTTTTTGAAAAGTAAAAACGTGCATAATGAATGACCAAAAGGCCCTTAAGAAATCATGAATTCGCCAAACAAATAGACGCGGAGCGACCTCGGCACGTCGCTGCGAGAGGTCACTCCCGGGTCGTTTCCTCGCGAGCGACCTGGCTGTGTCACTCTGAAGACGTCGCTACCGGCTTGCTCAGAAACCATAGACGCGAGCGACCTTAGGGTGTCGCTCTAGGAGGTCGCTCCCGGCTTGTTCGTCGCTCTCAAATCGACACAACCCGAGCGACCTCTGGGTGTCGCTGCGGTGAGGTCGCTCTAGGAGCTGGAGCGACTTCGCCTTGTCGCTCTAGGAGGTCGCTCCGAAGCGTAGATGGCGAGCGAGTTCATGGCGTCGCTCCGGTAGGTCGCTCCCATGCATTGCTCGTCCAATGATCACTCTAATCACCTCCCTTGAGCTCCAAATGTACCCAAATGTCTCCAGGAACTCCATGTGGTACTCCAATACCTAATGGAGACATATGTATGCAAAATGCAACCTAGACATGGCTAAATCCTAATCTATATGATGAAAATGCACATGGACGAATGGATAAGATAATGGAAATATGCAAGATATCAACTCCCCCAAACTTGTTTTTTTACTTGTCCACAAGTGAACTTTCTAGAACTCATAGGGAGAGAGGTTTGAAGGTGAGAGCTCATAGCCAAAAGAAACACACAAAGCACTCAAATCAACATCTAAATTCAGCATTAGTACACCTTCTCTTATTATACTCTAGCTTCTCTAGGCCTATTCAACTCTTTTCATCCCTACACTCATCATCATGCATTCACACATGCAATCAGCCAACTCTCACATTCATTAAGCATAAAACATCAGGTGAATTTTTGCAATGGTCAGTTGGTCCAAGTCATTTGGTTGGGTAAGGGAAGACTTTTATTCAAGTGAGTCAAGAGGTTCAAAATATATGATTTTAAAGGTGGTTCACTCTCAAAACAAGTAGCCTTGACATTGCACATAATATATCTAAGAAAGGGATCAACTCATGCATACAATGCTCAATCTCCATAGTAGTCTCTGTGTTGTCAAGGAGAGAGAGAGATACCCAAAAGAGAAAACTAATATGCAAAAACGAAATGGTATATACAAAGGAAAGTAGTGGGTTACCTTCTATGGGGAATGAGTAGAGGGAGATGCTCCCTCCTCGTCGTCCTCAGGTGGTAACTCTTCAAGGTGCTCATCAGCAAGAGTGCCCATCTCTTCAATGAAGAAGGCTTGCCCGAACACAGTTGGTTTCTTCATTTTCTCCTTGATGTCAAAGTGGAGAATATGCCCCTTACCCAAATGGAGATCAATCGTGCCCTCTTTCACCTTAACAATTGCTCCTGCTGTAGCTAAGAATGGCCTTCCAAGAATCAATGGGTCGTGAGCCTCCTCACCCATCTCAAGCACCACAAAATCTGTAGGTATCTCATACCTTCCAATCTTCACAGGTAGGTCCTCTAAGATGCCCACAGTGTACTTCACTGAACGATTAGCTAACACCAGAGAGAGTCTACACTTCTTGTACTGAGTGAATCCAAGCTTCTTTGCAACAAACAAAGGCATCACGCTGACACTAGCTCCCAAATCGCAGAGACATTTCTCAAATACCATAGGTCCAAGAGCACAAGGTAGTGTGAAGCATCCTGGATCCTCTAACTTCTCTGGAACATCAAGCCTTTGGATGATGGCACTGCACTCATGGGTAAGAATCATCATACTTTCCATTTCCTTCTTCTTTGCAGCTACAACATCTTTCAGGAACTTGTTGTATTGAGGAATCAACATGAAAGCATCGATGATGGGCATTGCAACCTGAGCTTCACTCATTTGCTTGTCAAACAAAGCCTTGTACTTCTCTAGCAGCTGCCTCTTGAATCTACCAGGGAATGGTAGTTTGGGTTCATAGGGAGGAGGAACAAAAGAATTCTCACTTGCTGGAGCAAGAAATTCACCATCCTTCACTGTTTTCTTCTCTTCCCCAACCTTTCCTTTACCCTTGGCTTCCACAATCTTCTCCAAGATTTCATCATTGATTTTCTCATCAACAATCACCACTTCATCATCTAAGTTGATGGCCACCTCCTCACCTAGTTTCTCAGCATCCCTGGTGAAGGTTGTAGGAGGTAACTGCTTACCACTCCTAAGGGTGATAGCTTTGGCCTCCTTGGGGTTTTTGGTCAGATTTCCAGGTAGAGATCCTTGCTGGCGAGTCTGGTGAGTGTTCATGGAAGCAAACTGATTCTCTAAATTCTTGACTGTAGAAGCAAGATGTGAGAACTTGTTGTTGAGCTCATTGTAGCTCCCATCAATCTTGGAATGAAGGTTTTTCAACTCATATCCAACATGCTTCTCACTTCTAGTCTGAGACTCCAAGATTTGTTTCAGGAGGGTGTCAGTGCTGCTCTCTTGAGGAGCAGAGGAACCAGATAAGGGGTTTTGCTGAGGTTGATAGCTGCCTTGCTGGTTGTTTCGAGGCGGATAACCACTCTGTTGGTTGTTGGGATAGGATTTCTGTTGGTAGTTGTTGTACTCAAAGTTGGGCTCTTTTTTGTACCAGCTACCATTGTTGTGATGAAAAACAGCTCTTCCTGACTTTCCAAACCCTCAACCTCATGGACAACAGGTGGTGTATCTTGGCTTGGGCTACCAACAAAGTGCAGCTGCTCTTGTGTGGCTTTATCATCAAGGAGGATGTCTATCTTATCCTGTAGAGCTTTCAACTCCTTCCTCGTCTGCTTATCATCTGTTTGACTGCTTCTGTCGTGGTCTCCACTGTAGACTGCATCACTCTTTACCATGTTGTCAACCAGCTCCTCTGCATCTTCCTCAGTTCTCCCCAAGAAGAACCCATTGCTAGCTGTATCCAATCTGGCCCTGTACTTAGGAAGAGCACCACAGTAGAATGTGCTCAGCAAGCTCTCCTTAGAGAAACCATGGTGTGGGCATTGAGCTTGGTAGCCCTTGAATCTCTCTCAGGCTTCACTGAATCCTTCCAAGTTCTTCTGTTGGAAACTGGAGATCTCATTTCTCAGCTTAGCAGTTCTTGAGGTTGAGAAGAATTTCTCCAAGAATGCTCTCTTGCACTCATCCCAAGTGGTGATAGAGTCGCTGGGTAGAGACTCTCCCACTGACGTGCCTTATCCCCCAAAGAGAAAGGGAATAGCTTGAGCTTTAAGGCATCTTCGGACACACCATTGGTTTTTGACAACCCACAGTAGCTGTCGAACCTATCCAAGTGATCAAATGGGTCCTCCAGAGCCAAGCCATGATACTTGTTGTTCTCGATCACGTTGAGGAGTCCTGACTTGACCTCAAAGTTGTTGGCTGCCACAGCTGGTGCTTGGATTCCGAATCGGTGACCATGTATGTTGGGGCGGTCGTAAGTGCCAATGGGTCGAGCTGCCCGCGATTGGTGTTCTGCCCCTTGCGGTGGATCTGCCATATCAATATCCAAGTGGGCCTGGTGTTCTTCTTCTCTTCTAGCTCTAGCACACTCCCTCTCAAAAGCTCTGATGTCTGCTACTATTGGAACTAGGTTTGATGGACCCCTGCTCCTCAAGTTCATACACCTGAAAGTGAAAGGTAGGTGAAGAAGAAGAATCAGTAACAAAACAAAATTAAAATGACTTAGTCTCAAGCAAGTGACTAAATCTCAATGTTTAAATCTACTCAGAATTTGGCAACGGCGCCAATTTGATATTAGGAGTTTTCAAGGCTCCTAAGCAAATATTGTGTATAAAAGATTGTCGAACCAGTTCTGAGGGATATCAAAGCACCGAGAATGCAAGTACTCACTTAATCTAAGTGCAACCATGATTTAGATGAGTTTTAAACTACTACTAATACTAGAAAGCAATAACAGAATGATACTTTCTTGACTAAGGGAAAAGAGAACTCATGGGAATAGGGATTAGACCTTGGGTGATCAAGTATCGAACTAAGGATGGCAAATGATCAATCAAAACTATCAACCTTAAGCCTAGACACAATTCTAAGCAAGCTCTATGTCTAGATGAATGCTCATTTGCTAACATATCTCAAACATCAAATGTCTTTGGTTGAATAATATGAAAGCAATCATTACTAACAAGTCTATTAGCTATCTTAGCACCTTTAACAACAAATGTCTTTGGCCAAAGTATACTAAAAGCCTAGGAGAGTTGTCTCAGGCATTTCATCAAACACCTTTTGGGTGGGAAATGTCTATTGATCAACTTTTGAGTGGCCAACTCAGAAGATGCATTATGAATACTCTACTAGCAAGGACAAGAATGATCTACACTAAAACATCCTAGAACTAACCTAATCACCCTTAATCTCCCTAACCCATGAATTCAAAAAGTGATTACTCACTAATCTCCATGATTCCTCTTAAACCCATATTGGATTTCAGATTAATCATGTAGAGAAAAATATAAGAAATCAACAATAACACAAGAACAACAATCAAAATCCCAGAGATGAACTTCTCAAGAGAGTTTTTGTGTATTTCTCAATAGATCCAAGATAATCAGCCTCTGGTGGCTACCAAAGATGTTTAAAACGTAGGTTTTGAAAAGTAAAAACGTGCATAATGAAATGACCAAAAGGCCCTTAAGAAATCATGAATTCGCCAAACAAATAGACGCGGAGCGACCTCGGCACGTCGCTGCGAGAGGTCTCTCCCGGGTCGTTTCCTCGCGAGCGACCTGGCTGTGTCGCTCCGAAGACGTTGCTCCCGGCTTGCTCAGAAACCATAGACGCGAGCGACCTTAGGGTGTCGCTCTAGGAGGTCGCTCCCGGCTTGTTCGTCGCTCTCAAATCGACACAACCCGAGCGACCTCTGGGTGTCGCTGCGGTGAGGTCGCTCAAGGAGCTGGAGCGACTTCGCCTTGTCGCTCTAGGAGGTCGCTCCGAAGCGTAGATGGCGAGCGAGTTCATGGCGTCGCTCCGGTAGGTCGCTCTCATGCATTGCTCGTCCAATGACCACTCTAATCACCTCCCTTGAGCTCCAAATGTACCCAAATGTCTCCAGGAACTCCATGTGGTACTCTAATACCTAATGGAGATATATGTATGCAAAATGCAACCTAGACATCCCTAAATCCTAATCTATATGATGAAAATGCACATGAACGAATGGATAAGATAATGGAAATATGCAAGATATCAATACAGTAAAAACCAAGCAAGTAAACTGTTTGTTGTGGACATGATCATCAACTGATCACAGCCTTTTTGATGCCATCTACTATCTACATATTAATATTTTCGAGTGCTAGTATTTACAGAGTAATTTGGTAAAATAACAAAATAAAAAACCTCATTCTAGATTAAGTAAATAACACAATTAACATTGAGAAAATAACCATATATGTTTTTGGATATAATATTGTGTGGTATTATGTATTAATTCCAAATGTACACTAACACGCGCTAGATCTGTTTCTCTGTCCATGTTTAGTTAAATATGTGTTTCCTCTTCCCCCTATCATCTTATTTTATCTCTTAATATAAACTAATTCAGACTTATAGTTCGACACTTCTATGTAGACTACAATATCGTTTCATTTATAAAAACTAGTTTAGTAAACTAACACACATTTCCTTTAAAATAAATTATTAAAAAACTTATAGTTAAAAACGTAGACTAGAATTGCACATTATTATTATTTTATAAAAATTAAAAGAAAAATACAATATGATTTTGAAATCACTCATAGAATGAATCTAATTATAAACAACGTGATATTCCTAACTTGTTTCTCTATGTGATGTTTTTTTCTCTATAAAAAAAAAGTTAATGTGATAAATTTAAGTCGTATCTTTTTGACAGAATCTCACTATTAGATTAAATTCGTGGACCTATATATGCTTCGAATAATAAATGTTTTTCGTTTGCAGTCTACATTTATATCATGTATGATTTACAAAGTTCTAACCTAGACCACTTGATAATGATTTGATTTACTCATATCTTTTACATCTACGTACAAATAAAAAATAACCCTAAAACTTACAACTTAATTATAGTACAATGCTATTGAAGTAATTAATAAACTTAAATCTAAATTAAATTTTTTTTCCTAAATCTATTCCACAACAAATTCATGATAAATATTACACTTAATGCACATGAATACTATAAACCTTAATATGTAAAGTAGAAAGTCTTTCTATAAATTTGTGGGTATTATCCTCTATTAAATAATAAAATCAATAAACAATATTTAAAAAATTTAAAGGATATGTCGCATTTGAGAATAAAAACTTAATAATGAGAACATATTTAAAAATATCCATTTTACTTGATAATTCTAAATTTGTACCTAATTAAAATTTTCAAATAATCAATTTGACTAATCTATTTAATTGACGATATTGTTTTAGATATATATAACTAAAATGTTATTAGAAAATTATTTTTAAATTATGTATGATATTACATATGTTCAATTGAATTTTACCTTAAATTATTTTTCTTTAGTAAGGATTTGAAATATTAGATTTGGTAATAACGTGTACATTTAAGTATTAGTATTAAAAACTTAAAAACACCTAAGATTTTTGTTATGAGAAAATTGTAATAGGGAAAGTTTCAAAAGAATATTCTAAAAAAAAAAGAAAAAAAGTTCATATAAAATAAAAATACTACATATAATAAAATATTAAAGTCAATCAGTTAAAATAAAATTAATTTGACAATAATATAAATACAAGAAATGTAATTACTCATTCTAACAAATTACTCATTTTAATAAGTTAATATATAATATTTTACTAAAAATGCATGACGAATATTTAAAAATCGGATTGAGAAATTAAAAATTAAGACTACTTGTATAACGGGTTGGAAATTTAAATATAGTTATCATTTATGACCAAAAACCTATCAAAACATCTCAAATATTATTTTTCGCATATATATTTTAGTTTATGGAAAACACATACATAAACTAAAAAATATATATTTTAATTATTATGCGTAATATCATAATAAAAATACATAATACGTGAAAAAATAAATAAATATTATATATTTATAGAAAACAAAAGTATATTTCTAAAAAATGAAAAAAAAATGGTTTCTTTTTTTTACTGGGAACCCAAATGTTGCAAATAATTCTTTCCAACGTGTATCAAACCCGACCAATGAAAGGCTACTAGCATTTCCTTTACCACTGGCCAACTCGGTATCGGGTAAATAGAAATGATATAGGTTAAACAAAAAACAAAATTCGCGTGATATTTACATTTACAGTTATATAAATCATTTTACTTTTACTATTAGTGAAATTATCTAACAGAAATATATGTATTACGTGATGTATTTTTTGTCATTATTTTATTATAATTTTTATAGATTTTATAATAGTGTAAAAAATATTTAGTTACATTACGTAAATAAAAAAACACCGGCCAGTTCTAGTATTGGATTATAATTTACCGTATAATTCAAATGAAATAGGATAATAAATATATAACAAACATATTATAATATAAACACGTTTTCGCAAAGAAAATATCAAGTCTTTAGAATATCCTACAGATTAGTTAGTAACATATATCTGATCTATTAACTACGTACGTGTTGAACTACCTATGGTTTGGCTATAGGTAGTGGGATTGACCCACATAACCTTAATAATTGCATGTGAAAATATAAAATAATGAAATATCGATTAGAATCACTAACCCTTTTCCCAAAAGGATGGAGAAAGTGTAGAAACGTTTGGAAAGATTAAACCCTAATCATCTCAACTCAAGAAAGAAATTAACTAACCCAATAAAACTAGAATCGAATACCAAATAACTACAGAAAAAATTTGTTTGAGTTCAGAATCTATTATAAGAATATGGAAGTATCGAGTGTAAGTAACTAAGTATAGTTCCCTACTTTTCAAAAAAAAAAAAGTATAGTTCCCTTATTAGTTTTAGAAATATCAAACTCTTGTTAACTGAACTCTGCGAGGAAAAGCTACTCAAAAATGTAGCTAAATGATTTGAATAGACAGCCCACATAATTCAGCATCCTTTGGTTTGTAGAAGATAATTCAGCTCGAAAATTATCTCGAGAGTTGTCCCATTTTGTTATATATACTTATATAATTTGTTAGTATTGATGTGGATACATTACTAATTTTGTAGGGACAATACTAAAGTTTATGAAGAGAGATTCCTAGTGTATGGTGAAAAATCATCATGACGTCCACAAAGAGAAAATGCAACTTGCAGTAATATTGTACATTAAATTTTTCCTTTACCTTAACCATTGGAGACGATTTATATTTAATTTTTACCTTGTAAATATATTCGAAAAATGTTGCTAACATGTTTTTTCACCTATTTGCCGGGAACTCAGCATTGTAAATAGTCTTTCTCACCATCATTTGAATCCAAGTGGCAAAAATTACAGCCGCAACTTCTTTACCACTATGCCAACTCAACGTTGGTAAATGTTGCTAAAAATCATTCTAAGTTCGAGGGATCAACTCATCATCAACATGTACAGCTTTTTAATCATTGCTCTCTCCCTAAGTAAAATATCTTCCTTCATTTCGGTGACTATTTAACCTATCAGTTCACCTTTATTTAGTCACTTTCGAATATAATATTTTTGTTACTTAAAAGGGTTCAAATGTTTTTACTTTACACCTCTCGCTTTGCTTGTAGATGCGACCTGAAACATTGTGCATGTTTCTCATTGCAGATCTTACTCTTACAAACATGAGAAACTGAAAATCAAGTCCATCCGGTGCCAAGTAACCAAATGATTCAACATGTTATATAAAACATAAGAGTTGATCATAAAGCCCTAGCTCGACACAAATTACTAAGTCCGAACATGATTTAACAATGTTTTGACAAAGGGTTATCGATTATCATTTGTTGCGCAGATCGAGCTAACATTGGCTTTTTGGGTTACGATTGGTCGTTTGGTTCTAGCCGATTAAACTTATATTAAGTCGTAGTTTATTTTTATTTTTTAGTCAAGTACGTATTGATTCATGAGATTTTTGTCCCACACACAACATCTGCAGTCAATACCCACTAAATCATTGAACATGTGCAAGTTTTTGAACCATGTGATATTGAAATGTAGTACTAACTAAGATGCTTAACAAGCCACAATGGTCCAAATACTAGAGAACATACCATATTAGCCTTGACACCTTGTGTGCAAAAAAAAAGAAGAAGATCAGGTTGAGCAATGGATCACAACCATTTCGTACACATAAAAACAACAGATTGATATGTTACCAAGCGTAAAATCTAAAAACGAAAAGCAATGTGAATGGTAGGTATTTGTAAGAATGTTAGGTTTTATGAAATAAGAGATTTGTTCAAGGAGAAGAGGACATGGGCAACCACAAGAAAAGGTATAAAAGGACAAAAACAGAGTATTGAGGGGGTCGACATGGGGAATTACAAAGAAGCTGAAAACCTTGCAACCACATGAAATAAAAAAATGTCACTGTCACAAGATAGTGAAATCACACTGTTGTCTCTTGCGTATGTGTTTGTTTAGATCTGATCATCCACGAAGAACCACACATTAAAGCAAAGCCACATTTTGAAAAGACCCAATCAACCCCATCACTCTTCACATGTCCACTGAATCGAATCTCCTCTCCTCTCCTTTCTTCTTTTGTTTTGTTGGACTTAGATAGAATCAAAGGACACACAAAAGTGTCAAAACCCTTATCACTATAACCTCCACCATCTTCAACATCTCTCCTTATAAACAACTCTACTACTCTTCTTTCTCGCTCACATTCTCTCAAGTACTCAATAAGCAATGGTGAGTTTTACTTCTTTTTCTCTGTTTTTCTTGGCTCTGCTTTTTCTGTCTTAATGCGTTTTGCTTGTCTCTAAAGGTTCATGTGTCGTCGCATGGAGCAAAAGATGGCTCGGAAGAAGCCTTCGACTATAGAGGGAAATCCACCTGATAATTCCAAAACCGGTGGATGGTTAGGCGCCGGTTTAATCTTAGGTACACAATCTCAAGCCTCCATATCACAACCGACTAAAAATACTCTGTTTTGTTCTTGTAACTAAAACATAATCCTCTGTTTGTAACCTTCTCGGTTTTTGTTTCTTTAAAACTAAATGTGAAGGGAGTGAACTCTCGGAGAGAATATGCGTGATGGGGATATCAATGAACCTGGTGACGTACCTTGTCGGAGATTTACACATCTCATCAGCAAAATCTGCAACCATAGTCACAAACTTCATGGGAACTCTCAACCTCTTAGGACTTCTTGGTGGTTTCTTGGCTGATGCTAAACTCGGTCGGTACAAGATGGTCGCAATCTCAGCCTCTGTCACAGCTCTGGTAAAACCCTTAACCACGTCTTTGTACCCTCGAGAGATTTCTTCCTCTGATTCTTTTGTTCATGTGAAATCACAGGGAGTGTTGCTGTTGACAGTGGCAACAACCATCCCAAGCATGAGACCACCACTCTGTGATGACTTCAGGAGACTTCACCATCAGTGCGTAGAAGCAAACGGTCACCAGCTAGCTCTTCTCTACGTCGCTCTCTACACACCATAGCTCTAGGCGGAGGAGGGATCAAGTCCAACGTGTCCGGTTTCGGGTCTGACCAGTTCGACACGAGTGATCCCAAAGAAGAGAAGCAGATGATTTTCTTCTTCAACAGATTCTACTTCTCCATCAGCCTTGGGTCTCTCTTCGCCGTGATTGTCCTGGTTTACGTCCAGGACAACGTCGGGAGAGGCTGGGCTACGGAATCTCGGATCGCGGCCGCATGGTGGTTGCGGCCGTGGTTCTGCTCTGCGGGACGAAACTGTACCGTTTCAAGAAACCTAAAGGAAGCCCTTTTACCGTATATGGAGGGTTTGTTTCTTGGCCTGGAAGAAAAAGAAACCAAAGCTACCCTTCGCATCAGAGTCTTTTAAACGGTTATGACAACACAACGGTTTCCCCACACGGAGAGGCTAAAATGTTTAGACCAAGCTGCGGTTGAGTAGAAGAGAGCTCTCCTAGTACCAAGGAGTTCAAAGAGAAGGATCCGTGGATGGTTTCGACCGTTACACAGGTCGAAGAAGTGAAGCTAGTTGTGAAATTGATTCCCATTTGGGCAACGAACATTCTCTTCTGGACGATTTACTCCCAAATGACGACTTTCACGGTGGAACAAGCCACATTTATGGAGCGTAAACTCGGGTCTTTCACGGTTCCCGCAGGGTCCTACTCTGCGTTTCTCATCCTCACCATCCTCCTCTTCACTTCCCTTAACGAGAGAGTCTTTGTGCCTTTAGCAAGAATGGTTACAAAGAAGCCTCAAGGAATCACCAGCCTTCAGAGAATAGGAGTAGGGCTTGTGTTGTCAATGGCTGCAATGGCGGTAGCAGCTGTTATAGAGAACGCTAGACGCGAGGCAGAGGTTACCAACGGTTATAAGAAAAGCGCGTTCTGGTTGATTCCACAGTACTTCTTGGTTGGTGCTGGTGAAGCTTTTGCTTACGTTGGGCAGCTGAGTTCTTTATAAGAGAAGCACCAGAGGAGGATGAAGTCGATGAGCACCGGGTTGTTTTTGAGCACGATTTCGATGGGATTCTTTGTGAGCAGCTTGCTTGTTCTCTTGTTGATAAGGTAACGCACAAGAGCTGGCTTAGAAGCAACCTAACAAAGCGAGACTGAACTACTTCTACTGGTTGCTTGTTGTCTTGGGAGCTTTCAATTTCTTGGTTTTATAGTGTTTGCGATGAAGCATCAGTACAAAGCTGATATGATTAGTGTTGGGGTTGATGATTCAGTGGAGAAGGAGAAAGAAAAATCTGAGTTGGAGCTTAAACATTCCATAAAACAAGAGATTTCTCTTTTTAAAAGCTTTCTTCCATTTCTTGAATGCTTGCTTTGTTGTTGCTTTGGATTTTTTTTGTATTTTTTTTTTAAATATATTGTGTGTATGAAATACAAGCATTCTACTATAGTTTGGATTGTAATTTGTTAAACTTGAAAACATTGGTTTACTACTATATAATGTTAGCTTTACCTCTTCCAAAACGTTTATAAAATGACGCGATGATAACTCGGAAAATGCTAGATTTATCCTGAACTTTGAGCATACTAGGCATAAATTTAAATTTTTGATTAGTAAGGTATGTTTTGGCATGCAATAAGAGTTGAGATATGTATTTTTTATCGATTCCTAGTTCAGACATGAATTTCAAATTTTTGATTAGTGAAGGTATGTTTTGACATGCAGTAAAAGGTTGGGGTATGTATTTTTCTCAGCGACCCTTAGTTCGGACATGAATAAGCCGTTGTCCCCGTACTAGCACTCAAGTGGCCAAATTTTTTTTGTATACAGATTCTCCCAGAACCACTTGTTTGAATAGTTCATTGATGTAAGCAATGCTGCAAGTGTGTGGTCAATGAAGGAACTTGGATTTAAAGGAAAAAATGGTTTCATATCAACAAGCAAAGAACAAAAAATATAAATTATATAAAATTTGAATGTTGAAAAGATTATGTATTTTTATGTTATAGTATATAAAATTTTACTAACAACAACATCTTAAATACATCTTTTCACAAACTTAGGTCTTAATTTTCCACTTTATATTTTTAATTTTTACATCGTATATATATATATCTCAAAATTTTATAATGTTCTTAAACCAGAATTTTGACAAATATATTTATTTTATCGAGAAATCGAAGAAGGTAAACAAAGTTTTCTCAAGCGTGTTCATATGGAACCTAATTATATGGTATTCAGAGTCACATTGTGTAAACTACTTTAAAATTTATATACTTTAAACACATCCAAACTTTGGGAAGAATACAAATCTCACTTTCTAACAATTATCACAAATATGGAGATTTCTTGAAACAAATATCTAGTGATGTTGAAGGAGAAGAAGACATGTAATTCATGTAAAGAGAAATGACCTTATTTTCTTGCGTTGTTGTTCAAAATATTGGGCCTCTTACGAGGCCCATTTAGATCTAAATAGGTTTACGGTTAACGTTGACTAGAACTTGACTCGCACCTCCAAGCGGATGTTTGATTAATTTGTCTTCAACGTAAACTCATAATTCGTTGGTTTTTATTAAAAAACCATATATATTTTTTATATTTTGTAATTTACATATAGAGTAGAATATATTATTTTTTAATATAATTTTTTAATAATATTTTTTTTTATTTTGTACAGAATATTATATTATTTTTTTTATAAATTGATGCAGTTTATTGTAATAATATTATTCATATATTAATCTGTTATTTGTTTTGTTAATTTATTTTAAAATGAAACAACATACTAAAAAATAAAAAAAATTTGCATTAGTTTTCTATTAATTATTATTAATTTTATGATATTTTATTTTCTTGAAAATTGAACTCTCTAAATTTTTATATTTGACTAAATTAAATAAGGTAATATTGTACTTAAAAGTTGTTTTATATAATATATACTATATATTTTAGTTTGTGTTTTTAATTTCACCACAAAGAAACAATAATTATGTAATTAATTAATTTAAATTTATTTTAAATGTAGGGTAGAATCTGTAAATAAAAAGAAATACAAAAGAAAATACTTAATTTATTGTAATGCAATGATTAAATGTATAAATAAAAGAAAATACTTAACCTGCTATCCATGTTTCCAAACAATTTTCATCTATTCTACTATTCATGTTTCCAAACATTACCAAAATGTACTTTAGATGTGCATCATGTATATGTAGGTTACGCCTTCTATTGCGAATAATAAGAAACACTTTCATAACCTCTCTAGTTTCTTGACATGGTATCAGAGCCATAACCTAACTACACCAAGGTTATAGCTTTCGATCTTGTGATCTCTAAACTTTCCGCTTCAAAATTCTAAAATCTTTGTTTCTCGATATGGGTGATCTTACACAAGCTCGTACCGAGACTCGTCGCACAATCTCCCCATATGATCTAAGCTCTAGTGATAATCCTGGAACCTTGATCTCAAAACCTTTGCTGTGGGCCCTAACTACGATGAATGGGCTACGAATCTCAAGCTGGGCGTTGAAGGCAAGAAAGAAGTTTGGATTCGCTGATGGTTCCATACCTCAACCAGTGGACACCTTTGTGGATTATGAAGACTGGATAGCAAATAATGCTTTCGTAGTCTCCTGGATGAATTGACATTGATGAAAGCATATCTACATCGATGTCACATGTTGATGATGCTCATGAGCTGTGGATGCATATTCAGTGTCGCTTTGGAGTGAAGAATGGGCAGCGAGTGCAGAGACTTAAACCTGAACTCGCCACATGCTGACAACGAGGGCTTCCTATCGAAGCTTACTATGGAAATTGACTCACCTTTGGAGGAATATGGCTGACTACCAACAAGCCAAGACTATGGAAGAAGTTCGTAAAGAACGCGAGGAAGATAAACTTCATTAGTTTCTGATTGGGCGAGATGAAACTGAATATGGTGCTATCAAATCATCTTTACTGTCTCGTGTCCCATTTCCTACCCTGGATGAAGCTTACAACGCTCTTGTTCAGAATGAAGAATCAAAACAACTTGGACGGATGAATACTTAGAGGGTTGATGGAGTCAGTTTTGCTGTTCAAGCAACCAGATCAAAATCCAGTCAAGATCGCAAAGGTGGATCTGTAACTTGCACAAACTGCGGTCGCCCTGGACATGTTGCTGAGAATTGTTTTTGATTGATTGGTTATCCGGATTGGTGGAAAGTTAATCAAAAGCAAATATCAGGACCAGCTAGCTCACGTGGCAACTCTGCTCCTGCAAGTCGCAGTACGGGAAACAAAAACGCTGCTCGCGGGATGACAGCTGGTTCAGGCCGCTCGTCTCAGAGAGGCAAGTCGTCGGACACAGCTCGTGCAAACAACATTTTTGTCTCTCCGGCTCAAGCAAACTCCCTCACTGCTGAGGATCGCTTAGGCCTTATTGGTTTAAGTGACACACAATGGCGAACTCTCGTGATCTGCTCAATGAGAGGAACTCCACTCCTGTAAACCGGTTCTCTGTTAAGAAATTATTGAATCCTGGATCATTGACTCTAGTGCTACAAATCATATGACTGGTTCACTTGATTTTCTGCTTGATATTTCTGACTTGGCACCAGTGACTATTAAACTGCCAAACGGTCGTGTTACAATATCTACTAAAATGGATAGTGTACGACTGGGTTCTTTTCTGACACTGCAATGTGTCTATTATGTTTATGGACTTCATTGCCATCTCATATCAGTCTCTCATCTTACGAGGGACAGAGGTTGTCTATTTCAACTCACTGATAAGGTTTGTATTATTCAGGATCGCATCACACTGATGCTGATTGAAGTGGGTGAACAACAGCAAGGATTATATTTTTTCAGAGGAGTGGAAGCTGTGACTGCGATCCAGAGATTGGAGAACACTACTGCTGATGTCTGGCATCGTCGTCTTGGTCATCCTTCTTCTAAGGCTATGGAGAGGTTGTAGCTTTCTGATTTCAGTGTTTCTGGTTTTAGTTCAAACACTTGTGATTTGTATTCGTGTGAAACAAACACGGGAATCTTTCCTTCAAGTATTAATAGACGACATTTGTGTTCCAACTTATTCACTGCGATCTTTGGGGTCCTTACAGGACAAAGTCCCTTTGTGGTTCAACATATTTTCTTACGATACTTGATGATTACTCGCGTGCGGTTAGGATATATCTGCTCCCAAACAAACGAGAAGCACCGACACACCTTAAGAACTTCATAGCACTCGTGGACAGACAGTTTGATACGAAGATTCAGACTATATGTAGCGACAATGTATCTGAGTTCACTGCTTAACAGATTTTCTTTGCAGAACACAGAATCATTCATGAGACTTCTTGCGTTGGAACCCCTCAGCAGAATGGTCGCGTCGAGCGCAAACACATGCATATCCCTCAACACGGCTCGAGCTCTCAGATTCAGGCTCAACTACCAGTCAAATTTTGGGTTATTGCGCACTTGATGCAGGTTATCTGATAAAACCGTACTCCAACAAAACTGCTCAATGGTCGCACACCATTTGAGCTCGTTTACAAGAGGCCTCCTCCGATGAGTCATCTCCGGGTATTCGGTTGCTTGTGTTACGTCCATAACCAAAAACACGAGGTGATAAGTTTGAGGAAAGAGGTACTCGTTCAGTATCCGTTGGATACCCGTTTAATAATAAAGGATGGAGAGTGTATAATCTAGACATAAGCAAGGTTTCAGTCTCAAGAGATGTGGTCTTTAATGAGTCGGAATACCCATTCTCAACACCAGTGTTGTCTATACCTATCATTCCTTCCACGACTAATGAGGCATCAACTTCATTGCCTCCATCGTCTCAGAACCCATTCAAGCTGAAACAGACGCTGAACCATTTCCAGCTGAGACAGTTGCAGAACCTGTTCAAGCTGAGAGAGTAGCTGAACCCGTTCCAGCTGAGTCAGTTGCATAACATGTTCAAGCTGAGACAGTCGCTGATCCTGTTCCAGCTGAGACAGTCGCTGAACCTGTTCAGTCTATGACAATCGCATAACCTGTTCAAGCTGAGGAGCTTGGTTGTGGCAAACGTTCTAAGAAAGCTCCGACAAGATTGGCAGACTATGTTACCACATTGTTACACAATCCTCTCCCTTCTGCGACACCGTATCCACTTGATAATTATGTCTCAAGCACAAGATTCTCTCCTAATTATCAGGCTTATGTTATGGTTATCAGTTCTGTTGTTGAACCTACAAGTTACAAAGAGGCTTTTCTTGATGAACATTGGCGCGATGCCATCACTGATGATATAGTAGCTTACGAAAATAATGGTACCTGGACTGTAGTCACCTTACCCGCAGGGAAGAAGGCGTTGAGTTGTAAGTGGGTTTTCAGATTGAAATTTAATGCTGATGGCACTCTTTCTCGTTACAAAGCACGGCTGGTTGTATGCGCAAATAACCAAACAGAGGGGTTTGACTACAACGAAAACTTCGCACCTGTGGCTAAAATGGTCACCATCCGAGCTTTTCTCCAGCTGGTTGCATCTCATGATTGGGAAGTACACCAAATGGACGTGCATAATGATTTTTCTTCATGGTGATCTTGAAGAAGAGGTGTATATGCAATTACCTCCTGAGTTTCGTACTACTGATAAAATACAGGTATGTCGGTTACACAAGTCTCTCTATGGCCTGAAACAGGCTCCCCGCTGTTGGTTCGCAAAGATAACTTCAGCCTTAAAGGACTATGGTTTCGAACAGAACCAATCAGACTACTCCTTATTCGTCTATGATTCAGAACAAACCAAAATTTATGTTCTCATCTACGTAGACGACTTGATCATAATTGGAAATTCGGTTTCAGTCATAGCCAACTTCAAAGAATATCTCAGCTCATGTTTTGACATGAAAGATCTGGGAATCCTGCGATACTTTCTTGGCATCGAAGTAGCCAGAAACCCAACTGGTATCAACGTATTCCAACAAAAATATGCTTTGGATTTGATCGCTGAAATAGGATTCCTTGGAGTCAAACCAGTCTCCTTTCTCTCGAGCAGAACCACAAATTAGCTCTTGCCGATGGAGACTTACTCTCGGATCCTACCTGCTATCGTCACTTGATAGGGAAATTTATTTACCTGGGCACTACCAGGCCTGAGTTAACTTATCCTATTCAGATTATATCGCAGTTTTAAGAGTGCTCCAAGGTCTAAACATTGGAATGCAGCTCTCAAAGTAGTGAGATACTTGAAGAACAGCCTGGACAGGTATATTACTTCGAGATACTGAACTCAAACTTACAGCTTGGTGCGTCGCTGATTGGGGTGCATGTCCCTTAACACGTTGTTCTCTGACCGGCTGGTTCATCCAGTTTGGTGGTTCACCTCTTTCATGAAAAACAATGAAACAAGATCATGTCTCTCACTCCTTCGCAGAAGTTGAATATAAGGCCATGGCTGACACAATATGTGAGATCATCTGGATTCGTGAATTTCTACCTGCTTTTGGTGTTGACTGCTCTGGGCCCATACCGATTTCACTTCGACAGTCTATCAGCCATCAAACTTGCAGCTAATCCGGTTTACCATGCAAGGACCATACATGTGGGCATGGACTGCCACTCATACGTGATGAGATCATCAAGGTATTATTACCACACCCCAGTCTAATTGAAATCACATCTAGATGATATCATGACTAAAGCATTGGGGACATCGGGAATTTGAAGATTTCTTGGTCAAGCTGGGTGTTTGTAATCTACACACTCCACCTTGAGAGGGGGGGGGGGGGGGGGGGTATTGGGCCTAACGTTGTTGTGCATCATGTATATGTATGTGATGCCTCCTATTGTGAATAATAAGAAACACTTTCATAGCCTCTCTAGTTTCTTGACACAAAATGAAAAAGTTGTGCCCCAGCTAATTGCAAATGCACCAACTACTATTGTTCAAGGTGCACTAACATATGATTCTTGATGAAAAATCTTTTGAAAAATAATATGCAGCTTACACCATTGTTTTTGAGGGTGTTAATCCTACTATTGTTTTAGAGTCATAACTTACCGTGATAAGTATAGTACTGAATTGTTTTATTACTATAACTATGCCAAAATTTTCTACAAAAGAGAGTGTGCAAAGCTGATTACGGAAGTTGATAATATGTTTGTCTATATTCTTACATGGGGACTATACTATCCAGCACCATCAAACTTGTTGGTAATCTCAAAAAACATCTCAGACGAACAGAGCTATATGGCGTTTGAAATCACATAATTTCAATATTCTTGTTTCATTTCTTGAGGAAGAAGACCGCTTGGTATGTCTTCCCACAGCATGTTTGTTGTCGACCAAAGCACGAGGGTCCCAACAGATGAAGTTGGCACATGGGTCTATCATAATGTTAGATCAGCTCTTGAAGATCAGGGTCACTGTGGCCAAGTGTCTATTTGGGCTTATTGTGAGAAGAACTACTTGTTACTTTTCATAAGAACTACTTGTTACTTTTCATTTGTATGACTATGATACGGAAAAGGAATCAAACTGCGAGATTGGTATGCAAAAAGTTACAAGTTGCAAGTTTCAACTATGTCATTGAGTACTTAGGGTGTCATCAAGTTACAAAGATCTCACAAGCAAAGAGAATAAAAATCATGAATTAATCTTAAGCAATAAAAGTGTTGCTATAATAAACCAATAACAATTCTAGCAAGACAAAATAAGATGATCTCAAATTCAACATGAAACAAAGCAATAATCAAACTTTAATCAAAGGCAAGATGAATTCATGGGCTAAGACAATGGATACATGGTGATCAATTGTCTGTTTTGAAGATCCTGTTTCTTAGCTCCTCTGTTTTGTTTCTAAGCTCCTATTGCTTAGCATGCACCAACTTATGTTGTTTAGACAAAAACAATTTATACGTAGATATTGCTAGTCCAGGTTAGGTGACACTAAGAGCATCAAATGATGTTTTTCTTTGGCATGTTTATTGATTTTTGACATGCTTATAACTGAGTACAAAGTGAAATTATAAACCCAAGCGCTAAAAAGAAACGAAAAAGAGCTTAAACACTGAAAGAAATCTAAAAAAGTGTGGCAATGAAAGACAGAGATTGCATGACATGTGGAAGTGGCAAAAAAATAAGTGTTGTATCATATATTATAATGATTTATTTCTAAGTTTTTTTACAATTTTACAATTAAAATCAATAAACCATTTTTAAATCAAAATACTATCAAATTGTGTATTAAAATCACATATTTACATCTTAAATATTGTTGTTTTCTTTATTTTTTGTGTCGTATACTTGTATTTTTTTTTCTCTATCAAGTTTTCTAATAAAACTGTTCTCCTAGTTTTATAGCTTGCTCTAGCAAATCATGCGGAAACAAAGAGAAAAAAGAACTTATTTTCTTTTTGGATTGTAGTCAAACATATAAGTTCTGTTTGTGGTTACTTTTGTTTATTTAGCCAAACTCTCTGAAACACACAACAAAAACTTTTAACTGAAAAAACCAACAACTATTTCCAAGTTTGAAATTGTCGCACTACAGTTTCAAAATCTGAATCAATATTGGAGCCTTAGCTCTAAATGTCCGGAGATTTAGACCAACCATTGCTTAACTCTTGTGCTTGTATCTCTTTTTTTTTTTTTTTTTTTTTTTTGATAATCCAGGTATCCGGACTTTAGTCCCGACTATCCCACCGCGTCCAACCGGAACTGGCGAAGAAGGTCCTGTGGCCGGGGCTCAAACTCGTGATGGCGGACACCTCAGCCGAGGTTCCTTAACCACCAGACCACGAGGCCCCGGTTTCTTGTGCTGTATCTTAAACAACATAAGTCACCAAAACTAACACACATTACTCCTTTTCAAGATGTTGGATGGTTTCTCAGTATCCACTAGCCACTGGCTTCATTAGATTTGCTAAACCACTACACCACTACCATCAATGAACCAAATGATAGATCCTAATCGCCAAAAACATCATCCAGCTCAGATTAGAGGAGATCACAAACATTGTCTCCCGATTTAATACTCACCATACATGTTCGAGGTTCATAGACGCCGTCTAAAAATGATATTGTAACACTTTTATCTTCATTTCTTGAAATGATATTTGTTTTTTAGCATTAAAGAAAAATAGACGCCCGTCTAGAGCAAATGGGGTTTACCAATTTCTCATTATGGGATGCCCCTCTAAACCATTGCTGACTTTGACTAAACATCAAGAAGGCTTGCATCTCCACCTCTCTGTTCTCATCCATGAAAATATTAACATTTTTCAAGACTAAGATCAGTTCTTTACCGACACTCAGTACATATACATTAGGCTAAGTCTTGAAGTGTTTGACCCTCAACTTTGACTCAGATAATCGGTCAACGATTGTTCACTAGAGAAAAAACAGCTTTTCAAAAAGTAAAGTCATAGACTTATGAATATGGTTTGGTATATATTTCTGATGAGTGTGTATATAATAAGTTTCAGTCATCAAATTTATACAAGAAAACTCGTATCAAATTTGACCAAATTAATTCTCCTGTTACTCTGAGTTACATTCGTGAGCTTCTTTTACTCACCTGCCACCCCTGTCAAAACCGTGCGTGCCCATGTTATTTGATTTTTTTTTCTCTCTCTCTCTCTGTTCTCCTTTTTGTGTGATATATATTAAAAACAATTAAACATTGGAAATATCTAGATCTTCAGGTTGTTATTGGATCTCTCTGATAAGTGTAAAATGGATTTACAGTAACAATCCCTGGAGAGGGACACGATTAATCTTCTATTTTTGCTCCATTACAACCTATTAAAAACCTGTCTTAAAATTGTACCTTTTTTTTTTTTCTTACAAATTTTTTTCCTGTCTGGATTTCGTTGGCCTTCTCCTGCGCTCTCTGTCTCTCTCTCTCGCTCGATTCAATTTGGGCGAGATAGGGTTTATCACCAGATACCTTCTAAAGCTTGTATCTTTATAGGATCCGCATAGATCTCTCTTTAACCCATCTGCAAAAATGTAAGCTTTTAAATTCGTCTCTAAGCTCGATTTGCGTGCTTGATTGTGTTCTGATATGATTGTATCCGTTGATTTGGGTTCAGGGTTCAAGATCTTCCAATGAACTGAAACTAGGGTTTTAAAGTTATGCTTAGACATATAAGCTCGAGACTTTGTGACCTTAACACAGAGCTGATTACTTCAGGGTTTAGATATGATCAACCGATATTGGGGAAGCTGCCTAGAAAAGCCTTCCAAGTCATTGAACAATGACTCCAACGGTGAAGGAGCTGTTAACTCCTATTACGCCCCAAACCCATCAGCTTCTGGTTCTCGTCTACCAATGGGACTCTTGCTCCTAACTCTAACAAGAACATTCAAGCTGGACCCTTTCCACCTTCTGGTGTTGTATACGAGGCCTTGCCTAGCTTCAGAGACGTTCCCATCTCCGAGAAACCTAATCTCTTCCTCCAGAAGCTGACCATGTGCTGCGTTGTATTCGACTTCAGAGATCCCCCTCCAAGAATCTCAAGGAGAAAGAGATTAAGAGGCAGACACTCCTCGAGCTCGTTGACTACGTCGCATCAGTTGGCGTGAAGTTTAACGAAGCTGCGATCCGGAGCTGACAAGATGGTAGCTGTGAATCTCTTCAGAACGTTTCCTTCAGCTAACCACGAGACTAAGATCCTGGAGATGCACGATTTGGAAGATGAGGAGCCTTCCTTGGAGCCGGCTTGGCCTCACATTCAAGTCGTCTAGAGATTCTCCTCAGGTTCGTGGCGTCTCCCATGACTGACGCAAAGCTCGCAAAGAGATACATTGACCACTCTTTCGTCTGAAGCTCTTAGACTTGTTTGATTCCGAAGATCACAAGAGAGAGAGAGTATCTGAAAACCATTCTCCACCGTGTTTACGGGAAATTTCATGGTCCATAGGCCTTACATCATAAAGGCCATAAACAACATCTTCTACGGGGGTTTCATCTCCGAGACTGAGAAGCATACCGGTATCGCGGAGTTGCTGGAGATTCTTGGGAGTAATCAATGGTTTGCTTTCTTTGAAAGAAGAGCATAAGCTCTTCCTTGTCCGTGCTTTGATCCCTCTCCACAAGCCTAAATGCGCGTCGGTCTATTACCAGCAGCTCTCTTATTGCATTGTTTCAGTTTGTGGAGAAAGACTTCAAGCTCGCGGATTGCTTATCAGAGGCCTGCTAAAGTATGGCCTGTGACTAACAGCTCTAAAGAAGTTATGTTTCTTGTGAGTTGGAAGAAGTCTTGGAAGCAACTCAAGCTGCTGAGTTTCAACGTTGTATGGTCCCTTTGTTCCGACAGATAGCTCGTTGTCTCAACAGTTTCACATTTCCAGGTTCTACTTCTTGTTTTTGTGTTTTCTCTCTTGACAAGAGTCTTCTTACTTATAAGGAAGTTGTATTGTTGGCTATTAGGTTGCTGAGAGAGCATTGTTTCTATGGAACAACGATCACATAAGAAACCTGATCACTCAGAACCATAAAGTGATCATCCTATAGTCTTCCCAGCTCTAGTAGAGGAACACGCGTGGACATTGGAACCAAGCGGTTAAGACTCTGACTCTAAACGTGAGGAAAGTGTTCTCCGACGTTGACCAAGCTCTCTTCGATGTGTGTTTTAGCTAAATTCAAGTGGAAGAAGAGAATAAGACAGGCGAGAGATAGGAGAAGGGGAGGAAGATAGAGACAAGACAGAGTTCAGATTTGTGTGGGGTGAATAAAGGGAGCAAGAACATGGACGAGGGAGCCGATTTGGCGGCTTCAAAGACCAAGCGGCGAGCTGGCCCAGATTTGTGTCCCTAGAGGAATCTTGCAAGCAGCTTGAGTCCTCAGGGTAAGGTACCGTGGTTTGATCTGTTCTTGTCAGCTTTATCCGTTAATGGTAACGATACGGATTCGTGGTTGAGTTGTGAATCGGTTTTTCTTGAGGCAAACCAAGAAGATCGAGAGGGATTTTGGGGAAAATTGGAATGTGTTAAGTATCTCCAATTCATCTAGAAGACTTTAACAGTTTTTTGTGTATGGGTTACTTTTGTTGGTTTGCTGTTGATTCGATTCTTCCGGGATTGGATACAAACAGCAATACTTATGTACTGTACGAAACATATAGATATGGCTCTGAGAGACGAAGTATAATATTTTGTTTAATACTCTTTGGATCAAATTGATAATGTTTCTCTATTTTCCGTTCTCACAGTCTGTGAATACTGCCAATAATTTTCAGGGATCAAAGATATTAATTTAATTATTTTCGATACATTTTTCGTTTTAGATCTACTAATATTTTTGGACTCAAATTGAGAA
>NW_026015783.1:0-39230 GCF_020379485.1 Brassica napus | reverse complement strand
TCACTGGGGTTTCTATGTTTTCTATATAAATTTCTGAAGCAGTAAACACGCTAATCAGAAATCCTAATTACCTTGCATGAAAATTTGGCAGCCGAGCTGGATGTTGATCAGATGGCCAAATGACTCAGAAGCAGCACTAGTTCTACAGGAACAGAAGCAAAACGTTACAATGGTTTAGCAAAATTCAGAATTCATTTTAATAAAAAAGCGAAAATAAACGAGAATACCTAGTAAAATGGCCAGTCCTTTTACTTTCTACACAATCTTCTGTTATGGCTTCTGAAACTTGAACGCCTGAAGTCGCTGGTTTGATTTCTTCAGACTCCTCTGCTGCCCCTGAAAATGGAGGGGCACTGGGAATATCGCTTACTTCTTCAGAAGAAAACTTGTCATCAAGCTCCTGCAATATGAAACAACATTATGAGAATAACAACAATATAGAAACAAATCACATCCTTATTATTCCACCATTATATAAGTAAAACTAAACCAAGACAAGCAATTATCCTCTGATGTAACATACATCCACAATAAACGAAAAAAAAATTGCAATTTCATCTTTTCCATATCTAGCATCTTATTAGTCATCGACTCATCATAGCTATACGAACAAAGAAAACTCAATAATCATACGACACCGTATTGGATCCAGTAATGATGCTCTAGGATCGGAGATTTGAACACAAATGCGAGGAGATTCAACCTTCTCGGCGGAAGCTCCACCGTCCGTAATCGGTAAGTGAGTTTCAACCCTAGACACACCGCCGTCAATCCTCCTCCCATTCGCCGCCGCCGGAGGAGAAAACTGCGAGCTCGAAGCTGAATCCGTCGATTCATCCTCCTCCTCCGTATCAGTATCATATCTAGGCTCCGTCTGTCCGCGTGCAGCCACGACGAGAGTGTCTCTGGAGGAGCTCACTTCGGAGTAAGTATAACAAGACGAGTTCCTCCCGTAGCTACGGCCCACGCCGCTGGAGACTCTACTGTTCTCGGGAGACGAATCGAGGGAAACGTCGTCGTCGGAGTTTACACTCATATCGTCTTCGGAAGCAGTGGCGTCAGCATCGGGAACAGGAGCTGAGGCCGATTCGTTGCCGTTAAGGACTTTTGGAGCGGGTGATTTCAATCGTTCGTTGGAGATCATGGTGTAGTTTGATTGAGGTGAAGGAAGTTGCTAAAAAATGAGCTAATGAAGCACGAGATTGCTATGGAGTTTAGAGATCGAGGCTAGGTTTTGCGGTGGAGGAGGTGAAGAAAGCTTAATCAGGAAGCTTTTCAGGGGAGGAGCTATGGGAGAGAGAGAGAGGATCCAAATCTGTGAATTTCAAATTGATTTTTGTATTTTTATTTTAGTTTTGGAAATCTTTTTTTGATACTTTTTAATATTCCAAAAAATTTAGGGAATTCAATTTGGAAAGGGTAGAAGAAAGGTAGACCAGTTGGTGAGACACTCGAAACGGCGTCGTTGTGGCCCATGAGCTTGTTGTTGATGGGAGCATAACGGGTAGTAATGACGTGGGAAAGCGATTATTATTAAATTTGTTCTCAAGTGTAACGTTACTATATTTTGTTGATTGTTAAATTTAGCTACAAAACAGGTGGTGGTGGGGACATATCGAGAGATGTCTTGTTTTCTTACGCACGGCAGATCAACCATCTTTTTTTGTCAACATATTCCAATTCGAATTTTCAAAGTGGTAAGTGGAAAAACTATTCACTTGCTTGAATTGTAATACTAAATATACACTGTAATGGAGAAGGTTTGTTGAGCATCTGTGACCATTCTTATCTAACTCACATGTGAAGTTGCTTATGCTTTTTATTTCTTTACAGAGATGCAACAAAATAACATCTTAACCTGATTGGTTGATGAAATCCTCCAATGTTTTCATTACAACAACACACTTTTCACTTTCTGAAAGAAACTTTATTTCAAACAAGTGCACAACTGTTTCCTGCTCTTTTTTGCATTCTTTTTTTTTTTTTCCTTTTCAAAACCATAGTCATGGCAGAAATAAAATAAAAATAAAACCGAGAATGTGACTCAATTGAGTTTCGATCATAGTGCTGGGTTTTTCACTATGCGTACATGTCATCCACATTGCACTCGCCCAGGAACACTTTAACACTCCTTGGCGATCCGCAGCTTCCTTCAGCTATTAGAACTCTATCATTTGCAGACATGTGCGCTATTATCTTGTATATCATCTCAATCTGCACAATTTAAAGATAAAACTTATTTGATATGTCCATTCAAAAAGTTAGTAATGAAATGTTTGTTCTCAAGGAGTTGGACGTTACTTCCTCAGGAGCATGGCAACGATCAGCTATCTCGTCCAGTGTCAGTGGCTCTACTGGATCTTTACAACTGCAGGCAGCAAAAGAAGGATTAGTATATAAGACTCGTCTCTCTTGACAAAGATTTGAAAAGAGTAGCAACAGGCATGGTCTGGTTCTTACCTGGCTTCATTAAGAACTGACAACACACGCTTTTGCAAGGCCAGTACTTCTGCTGCTGCCTTTTTACCGGCTTCCACACCTGCGACCGTTGTTTATTTTCCAGATTCAGTAAACATTTTAGTTGGGATATTACAAAACATTGGGGTAGAATATCTCTACCGGGTTGGTGGTAAGCATTAATGTTCACAAGTGAGGCATATAACCCGACTGCTCTTTCGTAAAGAGCTATAAGAGCCCCAACAGATCTTGTGTCACTTCCTCGATAGTAACACTAATGGACTCTCTACCGTTTGCATATAAAGCAGATCTAGTTCCCTGCACAAACTCAAAACAGTTCCATCAGTGGTTCAAGTACAATGAGTAAAGAGTGAATACTACGAAACAATATTCTTGAATCAGACCTGTAGCATCCCAAAGAGGTAGTCTCCACAAGTGACACCTGGCTCAAGATCCCAATCATGACCTGGGGGTCTGTCACGTAGCACTTCTATAAAGGTTGCAAAGAAATTGTGCACACCCTCTCTCAGCTGTTGAATGTAGCTAATGAAATTCAACAAATTAAATACTGTTGTTTAAAGAGCTCCTCTGTAGAAAATATATATGCATTTAGGAAACTCACGCGTGCTGATCAGTGCTGCCTTTGTTTCCATATACAGTTAACCCTTGATTAACCTGCATATTCAAATGACCGGATCACACTTATAATAACAAGGTTGAGAAGATCTTCCATGACGGAGGGGTAACAAATTCAAATCAATCATGCACACAAATTATTAAGAAAGTATCAAAGATCTTCTGATTCTTACGAGTGGGCACTAATTGCATTGCAACACCAATTTATACTTCTCAGGACATTTTAACTGCTCATGAACATTCATTCAGGGTGAAAATTGAAGAAAGAGAATGCTTACAGTGTTACCGTCAAGATCAAACTCCTTTCCTAGTGATTCCATGACCAGCTGCTGCAGATACCGGCTAAATAGTAATAAACTATCCTTGTAAGGAAGGATAACCATATCCTGTAGAAAAAAGAGTGCAAAAGGTCAATAAAAACTCAATCTCCTTGCTAGTCTTAGACATTCTTGAGAGAATTGAGGAAAAATACCTTGGAACCAACACCGTCAGAAGCCCAGTACCAACACATTGCTAAAAGCGCTGCAGGGTTATTCTTGAGCTGAAAGAAATTAACAGGCGAGTCAGAAAACCCAACCATGTGATATGGTTCATAATCTTCAATGAAGCAGTTCATACATAAGCTACAACAACTAAGACTTACAGAATTTGTCCTAGTAGCCTCATCCATTATAGCAGCACCAGCAAGCATCTCTCTAATATCAATCCCCTATACGATGATAGTTCATTAACATACATAAAGCACCTAATGATCCTACTAAGTCTAAGCATTATGTATCAGTACTTACCTGTAGTGCTGCTGGAAGCAGACCAACCGCAGACATTACTGATGTTCTTCCACCCACCCAGTCGTACATAGGAAATCTAGCTAACCAACCTTCAATTCTCGCCGTGTTATCCAGCAACGAGTTCTCTTGTGTTATTGCAACACCCTGCATAAGCATACATCGAGAAGTTGCTGCTGATGAACTACAGTTGGGAAGAAGTTGAAGCTAATCATATGCAAATACATCTGAAGGTAGTCCAATGATCCATAAGAAAGACCTGAGATCAAAACCTGTTTTGCGAAGTTCAGACCAGCGTCACGAAATGCTTTCTGTACTTCCAATAGTCCATTCCTAGTTTCAGGAGTACCTCCACTCTAGCAAAAAAGTCATACTCACCAATATCAGGACCAAGTAGTATCATATAAACAGTCTATGCACACAGCTGAATAAAGTACACACACCTTTGAGATGACAATTACTAAAGTTGAGGCAAGCTCCGGCCCAAGTTGTGCGATCTGATGATCTATTCCCGCAGGGTCGGTGTTGTCAATAAACCTTATCTATCAACAGTCAAAAAATAAAGAAGAGTCATAACAAGTAAACCAAAACAAAAACTGAGACTTTCAATATAGTACACAACAAATTAGACTCTTTGAATCAGACAAAGCCAAGAATCAGATACCTTCAACGGAGGATTATCAGGAGCTAAAGCTTCAGCAACAAACTGAGGCCCAAGAGCAGAGCCTCCAATGCCTACAGAGAGTATCTGAGTAAAACGACCCGCAGGAGAAGATGGTGGCTTTATCTGTCAAGCAAGCAACCAAACAAGATTCAAACAGTGAGCTAAGTAAAGACTCTGCATTGCAAGGCGTGATCAAGTATAAACCTTGCCAGAGACTATGTCATCAGCGAAACTACAGATCGAATCAAGAGTGTTCTCGATCAACGTCTTTAAACCCGGCCTAGGAGCGAGACCAGAGTTCCTAAGCCAGTAATGACCAACCATCCTCCCTTCATCCGGATTCGCTATAGACCCTTTCTCAAGCTCCTCCATAGCCTTAAACGCAGATTTGAATCTCTCCTCCATATCGACCACGAACTCGTCAGTGAACCCGACGCGGCTGACATCGAGGTACAGTCCAATGTCCTTCTGCTGGTATAGCCAGTCGAGGTAGCGTTTCCAGAGCGCATCGGGGTCTTTGATAAGCTCCTTCTTGGCTGCGGCGGAGGCGGCATCAGAGTGAGAAGTGTCGGAGCGTGACGCGGAGAGAGTCAACGGTAGGTGTGTTGTTGGTTTGGAGGTGTGCGGGAAAGAGAAGGAGTCTCCTCTGGTCGTCGGAGGAGACGTGAATGCTTTAACGGTGGACTGTTTGAGAGAAGGAGAAGAAGAGTAGAGGGTTGAGAGAGAGGCCATCTCGGAGACAGCGATGTTTACGAGGGAAGAGAGAAACAGAGGGTATATTTGGTTTATTCGGGGGTATCTTTTTGAGTTTTGTGTGTTTTCCGGTTTTGTTTGATATTTGTAGAAACCAAACTAGTGAAGAGAGATGAGTTTTGTCCTTTGGTGGAAGCGAGCGGTTCTGCTTAGATTACGATTCACGAGCTATACGACTATGCCAATGCTTCAATATCTACTACCTCTGGACCTTGGCATCATATTCTATTTTGCACGTGGCCCCGCCGTTTCTATAACTAACGCTTGAATTCCACATAAATTAATGTGGAGGTGGTAGACCAAATGATTTGTGATTTCTATCAGGTATCCGATAATAACATATTTAGAGTTAATGTGAGTTATTGTAGCTCAATCGAGTCAATTTTTGCCGAAAAACTATAGTGTTGTAACCCTATTCGTCTCTACTCTCTAACCATGCCAATAGTTAGATTTATATCCATAGGACCGTGTACTCACAGAACAAGCGTGAAGATATTCACAGAACAAGTTGGATGAGTTCCAAGCAGATATCAAAGATTCAAAGTGTAACATTGTCAAGAGGAACACCTTGAACCCAAAAGAAACCAAGAACTTAACCAAACTCGGTAAGACGCTGCCCAGTTGACGCCTAATTTGAGTTTTGGAGTATGTTTAAGCTTGCTATTTCTTAAGTGAATGGTTAGCATAGTACTGGTTTAGCTGCCTCAGAGCAACTTCATTCACTAATTATCAAAAAGTTTTTTAAGATTATAAAAACAAAACTTTAATCGATTTCATAATATTATGATATTTTAAAGAGTAATTTAAGCGAAAAACATAAAAAGATGTGGAAATTAGGTATAAGTCCACAAAACGTAAACTGGGCCAACGTGGGTATGCCAAACAGTGAGAAAAGACCGGAGTAACCTTCACGTTTTGACTTCCAGAGTTTAGGTTACATGCTAACTCTGACAGCGGAGATTTAGAAAGATTTACGGAGATCTAGAAAGATTTAGTTAAGATATCATTATATTGTCTCGGTAAATGATTTTGTAACAGTGCCTTCAGAGATACGAGCCGGCACCAGGAGATCTCTGACGAAATCGGCGTAGCAAGAAACCAAATCAAGCAAAAGATTCTCCGCCTCTACATACGAAAACTGTGTAGTGATTATATTGTCTCTCTCTTATCTTTGGGAGTGTCTATAAAGAAAGAAACCGGCTCTACGAAATCTCAGTCACGGAAGTCTTTCTCCAAACGAAAATTCTAAACATTCGAAGATCTTTCCTCTGAGGTCAGTTAGCTTCGAAACCCTAATTTGTTAAGTCGCATTGATTTTTAACAAGGAAGCAATGTGTGTTACATTATTTTACTCTCTGAAGCTGTTTAGATCGTTGTCAGAGTTAGGGGTTATCGTTGAAACTCGTTAGGTTCACTTAGATCTTTGGCCAAAATTATGTAAGAATTATATTCGAACCCTAATCATTGGACTCTCATTAATTAATAACTAGAAATATGTTTCAGTTCCATTAACTGGAGAAGATTTCCGTGACTGAGATTTCGTGGAGCCGGTTTCTTTTATAGACACTCCTAAAGATAAGAGAGAGACAATATAATCACTACACAGTTTTCGTACGCAGAGGCGGAGAATCTTTTGCTTGATTTGGTTTCCTGCTATGCCGATTTCGTCAGAGATCTCCTGGTGCCGGCTCGTATCTCTGAAGGCATTGTTACAAAATCGTTTACCGAGGCAACATAATGATATCTTAACTAAATTTTTCTAGATCTCCGTAAATCTTTCTAAATCTCCGCTGTCAAAGTTGGCCTATATAACCTAAACTCTGGAAGTCGAAACGTGAAAATTACTCCGGTCTTTTCTCACCGTTTGGCATTTCCACGTTGGCCCAGTTTAAGTTTTGTGGGCTTATACCTAATTTCCACATCTTCTTATGTTTTTCGCCTAATTCACTCTTTTAAAAGATTTTTAGTGTTTCAAAAAGTGTAATATGTTTCTGTTAAATTAAATTTTGAAAACTATTCGACAATTTATATTTACAGCATGTTTAATGATTAGTTGAGTTATTTTTAATTATGTTTTTGGAGAAATAACTTTGCTTAATCTTTTTTTTGACATCAATAATTTTGCTTAATCTTTTTGTGCTATAACATCAGACATTACGCAACATATGGAATAGTAAAATAACGGGCCCTAAAATAACATTAGAGTATTTCAAAAACCTTATGTTGGGCGTTCAACCTAACGGTAGCTACAAACCTTTTGTTAAAAGCATTCACTACAATGTCTCCTAAAAGACTTTAAGTGTTCTGGGAGGTATTAAGATTAAGCCTAGAGAAACAACATTTGTTGAATATTGTCTTGTATGTTAATAGAGTCAAACGGTGTAACGAAGCCAAAATGATTCAACTGGACCTAAACACATATAACAGTGTATTAAGAGTGTAACAAACTGTGGTGCCAGGTTTATCTCACCAGCTACGGAAAATAAATTTAACAACAACCAGCTCTTGTCTATAGTCGAAAAAAAACTACGGACATCGGTTCAGAACTTATTAAATTCAAAGAAAAAGAATGTACCAAACTTAAAGATGTATATTCTATTATACCAACAATGATTAATGGAACAATTGGAGTACGAATGACAGTTAAGTTGAACACGTTGCACTGACAAGGTCAAAAGATAGAAGAAAGTTGGTCACTAATACCATATTAAGAATATACCAAACTTAAATTTTTATATACAAGTATGAATGAGTTGTACAAGTATAAAGCTGAGCTGCACATATAATATTAGAGCGGAGTTATTAGCTTATTTAAAAACCGGTTCCTAACTTTTTTTAGTTAAAAGTTAAGAGACGATTTCTTATATTCCGTTAAAAATCTCTATTAATCATGTTCTTAGTGTTTTCAAATTCTCTTGTTCAAGTATGAAAACAATGTTAGATTCAGAAATAAAGAATGTATTTAGTATTTCGTAATTTGTCACTTATTACATAAGAGCAACTCCCACAGTAAAACCGATGAAAGTTTCTAAAAGAAAAAGAAAAATTAATATTATAATGTATTTATCATTTTTAAACAGTTGAAAAGTTTTAAGAGTGACATCTGTTACTTTATGGTGGAACCGAGTTCTTAAAATGTCGAAACAAAAACTTTTCATGCTTTTCTTTTATATTTTTCTTTTTTGTTTTACTTTTAATTGTTAGAACTCTTTTCAATATATACCGTTGAAACTGCTCTAACAAGTATAGTCGTATGTTGCAGAGGAGTTAGATTGTCATTTCATTAATTTAAATAGTATGAAATATTAATTCCATCAATTCCATAACTATTCAAAGTAATTAAAGAAAAAAATATTCTTTTCATAATTATGATTTGGAATAAAAGGAATGAATATATTACATTTTTAACCAATTATATCCATCTTATCCCATCAAGATTTATTCCTTGAATTCTATTTCATGTTACCATTTACATCAGTGCTGTGCTGCACCACGAGGAATGGGCCTGACACGAAAATGCGCAGGAAAAACGAGGGGGGGAAGGGCATATACTAATTGTGGCTTAAAGAAGTTAAACATGCTGACGTCATTCTTATAAGCAAAAATAAGAAGGAGAAAAAAAAAAGAGGAAAGGAAAACGAAAAGAGACAACCTAAACTTTTTTTTTTATAAAAGCTATCGTTCATCGGAAGAGACGACGCTCGCTAGCCTTTTTAACTATTCTGTAAATCAAAATCCTTTCCGGCAAGCGATTCTCTGGTACTGTTTTTTCAGGTTTTCGAAATCGATTACCTTCTTCTGGCGTTTCTTCATCCGGAGAAAGCGCCGGAGGTTTGGGGATAAACTTTTCAAATGACACAACGGGTCTACCAAGCCTGGAAAGGAAGCAATGTAAGGCTCTTTCGTCATCGAACCATTTGACCCTTTATTCTCTTAGTGTTTTTCTGTTATGGGTATCCTCCAAAATCGATTCTTTTTGCTCTGAAAATGCTTGTGTTCTTAGTTGATTTTGAGAAGTTTATCTACAGGGAGGTGAGTTACTATGTAGCATATATTAGTTACGCAAGTGTAAACCAATGATGCAAAGTCTTAATCTTTTTTTTTTTGAGTATCATTAGTTAAATTATGTGCTTCAGATGCTAAAAGCATGTAATCGTAATGGCTTGATGTGGTTTTGAATTAAACTACATTGGAGTATTAGTGGTTGTTTGGATTCATTAGCTCTGTGTATGTTGGTTTTATGGTTTCACTTAGAGCTGGATTTTGGCACAGTCTTATCTCTTCTGTGTGATCATTGATTTGCTCTGTTCTTTTGTTCTGTTTTGCAGAAGTTCGTCTTTGGTGGGAGATTGATATTTGGTCCAGATGCTAGATCAGTGCCACTTACCGTGCTACTTATCCTGGTTCCAGTTGTTTTATTCTGTGTGTTTGTAGCTAGGCATCTTCTCCATGAGTTCTCTCCCCACAATGCTGGATATGCTATCTTGGTGGTGCCGATTCTGTTCACTGTCTATGTAAGTCTTCTCTGGTGCTCATCTGATAGCCACATCTCATTTGATGTCTTGTTTTTTACATTTAATTCTTGTTTGCTCGCTGTTCATTTGGCGTTATCATCAGCATTCAATCAGCATTTTAGCACAATCTTATAAAAGCCTCAGATTTTTTTGATTGATTGTTGAAAAATGACTTGATTATACAATGCAGTCATGTAGCATAAGATGTTTCGTAACTCTGTCTTCCTGTTCTTTCACTTGTTGTGTGGGATTCAATATTTTTATATTTTTGGCTTTGCTGAATCATGTGGTTTGGTTGTGATAGGTATTTATCCTCCTATCTTTCACATCTGCAAGAGATCCTGGTATTGTTCCAAGAAACTCGCATCCACCAGAGGAAGATCTACGCTATGAGACAACAGTATCAGCAGATGGAAGACAGACACCTAGTGTTCAAATTCCTAGGACGAAGGAAGTCATCGTTAATGGCACCACCGTTAGAGTCAAATACTGCGATACCTGCATGCTTTACAGGCCTCCTCGTTGCTCTCATTGTTCCATTTGCAACAACTGTGTCGAGCGCTTTGATCATCACTGCCCCTGGGTGGGCCAATGCATTGGATTGGTAAGCTCATTCACTTTGAAACAGATGATGTTCATAGTTTTATACTGAAAGCATATTCACTTTGAAAAATCTTTACCCTTTGGCAGAGAAACTATAGGTACTTCTTTATGTTTGTTTCTTCGGCAACTCTTCTCTGCGTGTATGTGTTCTCCATGTCGGCTTTTTACATCAATATTATAATGGAACATCAACGCGGACCGTATGGATGGCTATGAGAGAATCACCTTGGGCGGTTGCGCTGATGATCTATTGCTTTATTGCCCTGTGGTTTGTGGGAGGCCTCACAGGGTTTCACTCGTACCTCATTGGTACCAACCAGGTCAGTTTCACTTGCAATCATTCTTCTGTTATCTTATGCAAATTGTGAGTCAACTGGTAGCAAATGCTGTTGGAATTTTGCAGACAACGTATGAGAATTTCCGGTACAGACCAAACAGCAGAACCGTGGCCTATAACCGTGGGTGTGCAAACAATTTCATGGAGGTGTTTTGCACGAAGGTTAAGCCCTCAAGGAACAACTTCAGAGCCTTCGTCGAAGAAGAACCTCCAAGAGTTGTTACTCTACCAACCATCGTCACCAATATCAACAAGCGATCAGCCGAAGCAGAGGATGAGATCGGGAGCCGGAGACAGAAAGTGGAAGACGATCTAGACATTGGAGACGATCTTATGAACTTATCACAGCGGTGTAATCCAGCAGAGACCAGCAACGACCAACCTCATCAGACTTTGGACATTGACCAATTGGCTCTTGGGGTTGCTGATAGAGCAGCGACGATAAGGACAGAGACAAGGCATGGGAGCTGGGGAAGAAGAAGTGGGAGCTGGGATATAGCAGCAGATGTAGCTAATTCTAATGTCCGGGAGAGTTAAAGCTAATTGCAAAGGGAGGAAGATTATTATTGCTTTTGTTTTTAATTGTTCCAAACATTTTGGGGGTTTCTTTTAGGACAGAAGTGGGAAGATCTGATTTGGTTTTGGGGATTTGCCAATCAGTTCATGTAATCTTTGAGTATATTATTCCCCTTACTATCTCCCTTTCGTTTCCTTAAATATGTATTGTGTTGTTTTCTTGATGCTATGAGAAGTTGTTATTATATCTGAATTGGAAACTTCAGAAAGAGAATCACATTCGGTTGGAACCTCCTCCACCCTCTTGGCTGATATGTGGTATAGGTTTTAATGCATAGTAGAAGATCCTTCTCAGATATAAAGAGTGTATTGTATTGATGCATCTAATGAAAGTTTGTTACGTCCTTCATTTCGACTCTTATCATTTTCACTGCAGTCTCAAAATCTTTCTCTTGGCCATCCCTTAGACTTCAAACTGACAAGATTCTTCTTATGCTTCATGATCTTTTGGACTGGCGTGTGCATTTCCACTCCCGTGAAGGCATTAAAGGTGCTTATCTCATTGCTGATAGTGTGATCAAAGAGGATCGGTTCCAATCTTATATTGCCAGGTGTTATCCCTTATGGTTAAGGCATATTTTTTGTTGAGCCTTTCGTTTTTTTTGTTAGATTGGTTTTGATCCTTTGTTGTGTCACCTTTGTATCCTCCTCCATTGATGTTTCATCCTTCCTTTTCATTAATGAAAGTGTTAAAAAGAAAAATATCTGAGTTGGTGATATCTAGCATAACTCTCTACCTTAAAACTCATGCTGTGTAGCTCAACCAAAATCCAGTTCTATCAGTTTCTCTTACATACAGCATGCAAATGTGTGTTAACAAAAGAAATACAAATACAATTATACAACACTGTGGAAAACAAATAAAATAACCTTTGTTTTTCTATGATATCCATATATATTAAAAGAAAATCATTTGTCATTAATACGTTCACACTATATTCGTCACGTGGCAGCTTCACATCGATTTCAATTTGAGTATGTTTATGTGTCAGTTTCACAGTCATTTAACAATTAATGTGCTCACATAACTAATTTTTTTAACTCCACCGCAGATAATTTTATGTGTTCGCACTATTTTATTTAATCATGTCATTTTTAGTTCCTGCATTTTTAACTATTGTATTAGTGAATTGAAATTCTCTTCGTACAACTACTAAATAATATCATTTTGAAAGAAATAAATTACAAAATCATTAAGATTTGCATCAACTAAAATGTTGGAATGAGAATGTTTTATAAATTGAAAGTTTCGTATATTGCCGAACTTAGCCATGGTTTAGGCTTACGCACACGATGACAATCAATAATTATGATTGGTTATGAATTAAAGAAGTTGAGGTAAAAAATACCACACACAAAGTCAGATATTTAGTTTAGCCAAATATTGTTTTCTTTATAGAGTTTTCATATCAGGCAAAGAATTAGAAACATAATCAGATTGCTAAAAAACAATCAGAAATCAGTAAAGCTTTAAAAGAAAAGAAAATTCGTGAATCAATCGAGAAATAAAATTAAGGTGCCGAGTGAAGAGTTCACATTATTTTCCACGCAAATCTAACACTTTTCACTAGATTTTATCATTTTTTTATATGTACCAAGAATTTTTTATAAGAAAATACACATTATTAGTTTAGAGTACTACATTGATTTTGCAACATGCCCAACAATATTAACACGACGCCCATCCATTTTTGTTGGTATTCTTAAAATATGGTCCAATAATTATGTATGATAAATAAGCCTAAAATATTTGTTTTACATTTTTTTATATTAGTAGAAGAAAGTAAGTCTCGATAAAATATGGGTCCGAAGAACCGAACCGGACTAGATTTGGAAGTAATACTAAACACAAAATCAATCTTATTAATTACTCATATGGATCTAAAAGGCCGACGTCAAAACTAAAATATATTTTGATAACTAAAAATATCTAAAAATCAATCACAATTATATACTTAAATATGTTAATTATTTAAATTTTATATCTATTAGATGTTCAAAAATATGAAAATATCTAAAAATTATCAACATAGTCACACGTAAATAATAAAAATAACAAAAAATGTTGAAAATACTGAAAATTTATTTATTCTCCATCCAAATATTTAAATTGAATTACTCCCTTTGTTTTAATATAAGTGAGTTTTAAGGTTTTTGCACATGGATTTAGAAAATACAAATTTTTATACAATTCATCTTGGTTGCATAAAAACATCATTAAATGAAACTAGTTCAACCAATAAGAAAAAAACACATTATTTTGTAATTGGTCACAAAGTTCAAATGATATTTATTTCTAGAATAACATTAACATCCATTATTTTGAAGCAAATTTTTTTCTCTAAACACCACATAAAGTGATACGGAAGGAGTAATTATTCTGTAAATTTAAATATTTAGTCTTACATTGTTCAAATTTTTATGTTTTATATTATTTTATTTTTTGATTTTGACGATTTAAGTATATTTGAATTTTTTTAAGAAAAATACATAATTAAAATGGGTACCCGAACTCGAATCTGAATCGAACCCACAATGATTCGAACAAAATTCAAACCAAAATTTATAAATATTCCAATACGATTGAATTTTCTAATATAAGAATCAGAAATCTGAATAGATTAACTGAATTCAAACAGGTATAAGAGTGTCCACCCCAACAAATCCCTTAGTACAATATATAGTTATAAATAATTCAATAAACTATTTCATTATGCACAGCGCGGACTACTACTAGTATAGTATAATGTATGTCAAATAAAACTTCAGTGAAATGTGTTCATATTAGATTAGACCACTTCTTTTCTATGATCACCAAGGACCTCAACACTTGTCACGACATAGCTCAATTTTCTAAACAAAGAAAGAAGATCACAGACGATTTTTTCGTTGACTAAATCTATACAAACCACATACTATTTAGATAGGTTCTCCAAATTTAGCAAATATAAGCAAACTTTTAGTAAAAACCTTACGCATTTTACATCAATTCTTAATATAGTAGTTTCCAAGAATATCAAACGTCCCTGACCAAGCCCTAGGTGTACTTGTATATATACCCACCCACAAACTAAAAGCAAATCAACATACAGAAAACTGAATAACAACCGGAAGAAAAAAGAGAAAAAAATAAATAAAACAAAACTTCCGACGCAAAGAAAATGGCAACGTTCTCAGTTCTGTCTACCTTCGCCGCGGCGGCAATTACGTTGCAACTACTCCTAGTTCCAGCTTCAGCCTCTCCTCACATGAAATACATTGACGCTATCTGCGATCGCTCCCACGACCAAGATTACTGCGTTAAAACATTGACCACCAACCCCCTACAGCTGCTCCCATTGGCCTGGTACTCATCTTTAAACCACTGTCTCTTTGTTTGCGTTAAATCACAGAAGAAATTTACGTTTGAATTATGGTTTATTCAGTTTATTTGGCAGTCCGGTAATATGTAATCCGAAAATCTTCTAACATTAGTCGAAAAACATTTTAAACAGACAATCCGACAATGTGATACTTTTTTCCACACTGTAGCATCTAGTGTGTTTATACCGCAGCTGGCGGATTAGCTAGCTGCATATATATTAAAAAAAAATCATGTTTACTTAATATGTTTCTATTGTTTCAAAAATACAACTGCATATGCTTTACGTGTGAAAGAGCTTAAATGAGAATGATCATTAGTATTAATACTAATAAAATCTCTTTATTATCTCTAGAATCCACTGGCCGAGGCCGTGATGGCGCTCACCATAGCCCACGCCGAGAAGACAGCGGCTTTCGTGGCTGAGACGGGTAAGGCTGATCAAACGTTTACTGAGTACCACAAGGCCTACTTAGCCGTGGTGGCTGATCTCAAGAGCGCAAACCTGAAGCTCAAGCAATCCCCTGACACTGCTCACTACGACGTTAGGTCTTCGACCGACCAGATGAAGCGCGTGGAGGGATTAGTTGCCAGCAAAAATGACCAGGCTTCAACTACTCTTAAGGAAATGACGGTGCAGATGGAGAAACTTCTTGATCTTGCAGCTAGTGCCGCCGATGCTGTGGACGACGATGATGAGAACATCCACCGTCGCGTCTGATTTTAAACCGGTCCGGTTTCGTTTTTTTGTGTTCACAATACAAAATATAATAAATAAATGAATATACATATACACACACACAAATGTGTTGTGATAAACTAGTAATTAAGTTTTTGAAATATTTGCAGAACTAATGTTGTCAATATTTTGGCATATATAAAGAGTCTGCTGTATTATCTTTTATAAAAACTAAATATAAATCTGATTTGTATCAATTGTTGGACAACCCAAAAGCGCCAAGACATCACCTGGTACAAACATATTGACTTTTGTAAGCTTTAGAAAAACATACTGAAGTTTTGGAAAACCCCACAAGAAAAAAGGTCTTACAAAACACGGAACTGAAATAGAATTCTAATCGTTGGCCAAGTTAAGCCTAAGCCTATTGAGTAAAGTAGCAGTTGAAGCTCATCCTTGGTTGTTGCCTGGTTGATCTGGAAAATCGCCTAAGGACTGATCTTCTTTGAAAATTGTGTTGTACTTTTTCAGGAAAATAAATTGTGTTGTTTCTAGCTTAGCGAATATAATTCCGAGAATTAGAAACTCTCACCTTTTTTATTCTTAGTACCATCAAGTTTTGAAGCTGTTAATACATAGTTCAAATTTATAAATGATTTATTCACATAATTAATGAAAATTTTAATTTTCATCAATTAGTCCATCTTCTATAGATTTCGGGTTTCTTCTAATATTTTTTCTTACGAAATCAGAACAATTGCCTATGAACCAGACAATGCAATACTTATTAGGATTGATTCGAACTTTCTGGATTTAATGTAAATATAAAAGAAAATCTAAATCAATTAAGGCAGATATCTGATTGTTTAGGGTTTGTTACTTTGTTTCTTTAGTTACTCAAATTACACAGTTTCAATATAAACCCTAAAAAGTAAAAACATTTATGTAAGCCTCAATAATCTGACACTATTAATTAGAACTAGCTAGGTCAACTGTTTTTTTTTTCTCTTAGTATGACTTTTTGAAATATGAAAACAGTGTGAAATCAAAAGATGTGGATCTATAAGAAAACAGTGTGAAATCAATAGAGTTGAACCTATATGAGTTGAAAGAATCGAAAATCTTAATTTAATGGAAAATGGCTATAAGCACGGTCGAACCGCACAGTCTGTATTCTACTTACAAGGTCTATAGATATCATGCAATTCTGCGAGATTTAATGTAGACTTTGGAGGTTCGACCGCAGAATCTACTCAGATTCAAGAATTTTTGTATCATTTAGACAATACTTAGTAATGAGATTCACATATTTTACAAACAAAAAAATGTATGACCTAAACTTTGTAATATTATGAAATTCTACGTGACTTACGTTTGTGTATGTTTTCCTATTCGATAAATAAAAATGCAGAGCGTGTTTTAGAAAATCTTAAAAATTATCGTTTCGATCTACTTTAGCACCATCTTAAAAAATTTGCTAGATCCAATGTAGAGAGATTCACATTCGTATTATCAAACTGATGCAATCAATCATGTCTACATACACCTGAGCTTAAACGGCTAATTTGAAGAATCGCAAGCTAGCTTGTGCATACAAAAATATACGAAAATCGTTATTTTCAATCTTCCTAATTTTATATTTTCGTTAGTACCAAAACTATAATATATCCGATACTTTAAATTGACAAGAAACAACTGAAATTTTATAAAATCTCTAAAATATTTTGGAGAAAAAGAACCCCAATACCAGGGTAATTTGATATGTTTATATCAAACCGTTACAGCGATTAAATGAGGTCTATCTATTAATGGGGTTGTGTCGTGATGTGAAAGAGACAAAAGAGTGAGAGGTTTCAAAGCAATGCTCAACAGAAAAAAGTGAACATAAAAGGAAAAAAGAGAGAGACGAGTTAATGTGATCAGCGGTGAGTTTTGGTAAGATAGCGATGAGAAGGTGACAAATGTGAATTCATGCCTCTCTCTCGTCATTTTCTGCATCAAGATGGATTCCATCATGTCCATCCAAAATCATTGGTTTAATTTTAGCATATTCCTTTTGGGATTTATTTTCGAACTACATAGCTGAATTATGTATTCATTTAAGATTTCCTTTTTATTTTAATTTAGTTACAATAATAAGAAGTATTATAATCTAATCAAGGATCATGAAAATGTATTTAGCAATTTTATTCTTTACCTAGTTTCGTCTTTATAGTCCACTTGATTGGGTTGAAAACCGTACTTTTGTTCACATAACTGTATTATTGTTTCTTTTATATGACTAAAAACATTCCGGAGTTTATGATTCATATAATCTCTTTAACCAAAGTCAGGATAAGATTATATTAACTCTCTTAACCGCAAAGAAGATACAAATATGTTAAAGATGTAGCAATTAGCTGCTAGCTCGATTATTCTAATTGACTTGGGAATATGGCAATGCAGAATGAACTTGTCCATATGTGGAACTGCGGATATTCATATAGTACTATTAAAGTGGAAAGAGCTTATATATTGATTACCAAAGTTGGTTTGGTTTACAAAGACTCGAACAGCTTAACAGTCTAAGACACTATAGGGTAAAACAACTTGGTCTACGACTAGCAACTTAGGCTAGAAACACCTTACTTTGAGTACACTAAATATCAGTTGCATCATAAGTAACTTTTATCAACTTAACCATTCGAACAAAAGTTGAATATATCACACAATGCCTCCTAAACGGCTAAACCGTCCCAAAGTAGTAGATTAATTAATTATCTAAAAGAAGAAATCATGTCCGGAAGTAAAGTACTTACAAAAAAGTCATTACCAACAACAAAAAGAAAAAGAAGCAATGATGATCTCTTGCGCTTAAATCATACAAGAAAATTTAGGGTTTCTTACCAAGAGAGTTCTTGTTGTTATGCATCCAAATCTTAAGCACTTGTCTCCTAACACCAGTTTCCGCACAGAACTGCTCAACCGCCGCGTCATCATGCTTCTGAATTCTCCAACCCAACCTCTCCGCGAAGGCCAACATCTTATCCTTCTGCTCCGCCGTGAACTTCGTTCTAAACCTCTTAGCCCTTGTTCCGCCGCTGCTGCTCGGATTCGACGTATCCTCCTCGTCCCCAGAGGCCGCAGGAGGCTTGTAAGGCTGTCCTGCCGCCGCCGGAGACGTTAAATGGAGGTATCCTGGCGGCGGCAGCTGAGGAGGACGGTTGTAGTACGTTGGAACCCTGTGTGCCCTGCCGCTCATGACTTCGGTTTCCTTCCGGTGGAAGTTGCGGTGGCAGCCACAAGCTGCACACTTGAGAGCGTCGAGTGAACCATCTTCACCGGAAGGCATGAACTCACAGCAGCCGTCCACGGCGTGGCCGCCGATGTTAACGGCATGATTTTTTAAGCACTCTCTGTACCTTACCTTCGACCCTCCACGGTTTTTCTACTACCTCCTCCGCCACCACCTCCGCTTGAGGTCGCTCCCTCGCCGCTCAGAGAGTCGTAACCTCCGGTGGGGTTAGCACCTGACATCTCCATTTCTTCTTCTTGCTCCTCAAAGTTCATTTTTCTTATCTCTCTCTCTCTCTGTCCCTCTTTATTTTTAATCCTTCAACGTCACAAGAGACATCTGTACAGTTAAATTGTATACTTAAAAAACTATTCCGGAGACCAATAATTCAAGAGGGTTAAGAGTACAAATAATGAAAATGCATAGTTATATATACAAAACGTATATATATATATATATATATATATATAATTTAATCTAAGTGAAAAGATGAAACTATGAAGATAAGAGAGAGAGATGATGAGAGTGTGGTCAACAATTCGCAAGCCTGGCGCTTGGTAAAAATGAGCCTCAACTTTTTTAAGTTTTTATTTTGTTTTAGCATATTTCATATTTGTCATGTATATATATAGTTTCATAAAATAAAGAAAATAATGAAACACAACGTTTCCTGGGTTTACTGAAAGTACAGTTTATATGATAAATAAACAAATGTTTGTTCTGTTGTTAGATTAGTTTAACTATATAAGTGGTGGGTTTGAGATTGATTAGTGATTAAAAGGGCGCTTAGGGTTTTGTTCATGGTACGTGTGACTCTGGGGACTTTAATGCTAAAAAGGATTGATGTATAGAACTGCGGTCTAAGCAAAAGTGTCTTTGAGAACTTACCGATCACAGCAAAATGGCAAGAGCACGAGACGTAGAGATAACGTGTCAAGATGATAGGTCCGGCCTTAATTTTGTGCGTGTTCACTATAAACAAACAAGAAACATAAAGCAATATATAATTGTTTCCGCACTATTGTTTTGTAGTCAAATTACCTTATGTTTATATTTCTACATAGCTAAAGACCTAATGCTACATTATGTTTGTGCAACCCTTTTCAAGATCAAATTTCAATAATCGAACCTGGCTATAACTTACCCCGAAATGCATATACAAATTAGTTTTTTTTTTCCAAGAAAGTGTGTCAATTTTTTCCCTAATCAGAAATGACCGTACGTGTTACGTTATGTCCATGTGTGTACATTGTATTCGTCAGGTATTCTTAAACTATAGTGTCCAGTAACATGTTTACTTTGAATAGGTCATGTTTTATCTACTTTGATAGAACAGATAACTACTATGTATACTTTCTTGATATACAAAGTTATTCTACATTTCAAAATTGATAAATGATGTTAGGATTAAGTATGCATTGTAACATCTAACCATTATTTGTGATTAATTGACTAATAAATATGATGAAAAGCGTTGGAAAAAAAAAATACTAAAATGTTCAAGATTCAAGACTAGGTGAAAATGAGACTCAACCTCATATCCTGAGCAATTTGGTATCAAAAATAATAATTAGAATTTTCTCAAAACAAGGACTCATTTGTGAAGAAGGAAAAAGACAAGAAGAGTTATTATGTAGACGATCAAGTTGATAGAGAAGGGAAAGATCCGATTGTGAAAAAAGACAAATTACACAACGGCCGGGTTTGACGACGGAATAGTTCCACAAAAAGATGTGATGTGGCGTAGTCAGGAGAAAGTTGATGATGAATTTTGCAGAAATATCACGTGAATGTTTGTGTGGTTCTGTCTTCCTCCGCATCTCTTCTCCTCATCCATATATATTCTAGATTTACATTTGCTATAATATTTGATGTCTGGTTCTAGAAGCTTTTAAATTTCAATTTTCGTTGGATGACATCATTTGTTATGTACTTAACTTTTTTTTTTTGATCGAACTGTTATGTACTTAACTTTTTATGTAAATTTTCCATGAATATTAATGATTGCGACAAAGGAATTATGTTCTATTGATTGTATTTTTTGCATATTCTTTATATTTACTAGACATGTTGTAACACCCCAAAACCAGCCCAATTAAAATTTTTAAAAGATAATAGGTTCTCTACAGCCCAATTAGAAAATCCTAGGGTTTTCCCTTTCCTCACCTTATAAAAGCAAGTCCCCACCCCTTAGTCTTCCATCAGAAATTTAGAAGCGAAGCCCTGCAGAGAATTCCCCGGAGATCAGAAGCCCTAGCCGTCGACTCCTTCTCTCTTCCCCGCGCCGTCTCTCTCCTCCTTCTCTCTCTCTTCGCCGCGTCTCTCCTCTCTCTCTCTCTTCGCCGCGCCTCCTTCTCTCTCTCTCGGCCGCGTCTCTCTCTCCTCGCCGTGAACAGCCGGGAGTGGTGGTGGTGGCCGCGTGGTGTCATAGACCTCAGATCCCGTTTCTCTTACCCTCTATTCTCAGATCCAAATCCAGATCTAGGCTAAGGTGAGGTGTTCTGTCCAGATCTGTTCTATGTCCTTTTATATTGTTGAATGGGTTGCTAGGATTGATTAGATCTTGTTTGTTGTTAGGATGATAGATCATATTGCATCAGGACTCTCATACTGATTAAGAACTTTACATGAACTGGTTTAATGTTGAATGTGGATTGAGTGATTGGTTGATTGAAGATCTGTTGTTTGTGATTGAGAGCTAGGATGGTTAGAAAAAGGAAATGGACTTAGGAACTTAAGAGAACTGTTAACCGGTCTGGTAGATGAATGTTAGGATATTCATGACTGATTGTTAAATGGATTGAGTGTGACACTGAGAACGGGTGGCGTCTAAAACGGAAGTAAGAAAGAGTCTAAGAGTTAAGGAAAAAGGAAATGATGAATGATTGAAATACGAACCACCGAGGGACTGGTGGGGAGTATGGGAAAACGCGGCGGCCGTAGCGTTCAAAAACGGCAGGTTAAGAATAGAGGCGCCGGTAAGATTGAGTCACGCCGAGTCTTGGCGGGAAGGGGCCGTAATACACTGCAAAGGGTATAGACTACATCCAAGGGAACCGGATGCCGAGTGTACCAGGGCAGGCGGCTCCACAGGAACGCAGCAAGAAAAGGGGAGGGTTGGTCCGCTTGAGCTGTGTAGGTCCTAGAGTTATAGGATGAATGGAGTCTTAATTAATAAACCGAAATGTGTGAATTGAGCGATGACTGAGTTCATTGCACTGCTTGTTTTGTGAAATGAAACTTTAATAGTTAGTTAAGAAATGGGTGTAGTGACTAGTCGGTTCTCGTTTCGCATTGAGCGTATAAAAGCTCATGGGGGAGACTGGTCTAGAATCGCTTCACTGAGTATTCATACTCACCCTCTTTTTCTCTCTCATTTTTGCAGAACTATAAGTGGAAATGTCGACGGTAAGAAAGGAAACGCACCTGAAACTCATGGGACCAGAAACGGGTCACACGGAGATGTCGAGAAAGTAGACATGTGTGTCCTAAACCCCGCACCCAGGAACCCCGGTTGGAAATGAGGAAGGGGCGGGTGTTTCACATGGTTATATAGTCCATGCCCATAATAAGAGCACCATTAACAAAACGATTAATGGTGCACCATTTTCAAAAAAAAAGAGCACCATTAACATCTACTGAACCATAAGCACATTCTCAATATTGGAGTTTTTTCTAATATTTTAATAGGAAAATCTCTCAAAAATATGAGAGATCCATGCCAAAAAATCGAATAAAATACTTTGCTCTTTAATTAAATATTAATATTTTTGGTGAGAACTCATGAGCCGATAGTTTTAATGCCTACATTTTAGCGAGTGTCATTCTAGGGAAAATGACATATCTTCCGATAAATTAATTGTTTTCGACTTTTTCACACACAAACTTTTAAGCTATGTTAAAAACTACATAAACAGCAGAAAGTGACTTATTCCTCTCTGAACTAGTTGTTTGGGTTTTTCACACACAAACTTTTAAGCTAAACCACATGAACGATACATACACAAACTATCGATTTTAAACTAATTTCTCTAAAATCGTAAACAGTGTTATTTAAATGTTAACTTGATTTATGACAGGTGGAGAGTCGATTGAATTTGGGTTTATAAAAAAAAATACTATGTCATTCTATTTTATTTCCTCTTTTTTAGTCAAGTGCTTTTCTTCTGCAAAAATCATTTTACTCTTCATCATCAATTAGGGATAAAATTTATTATTCTGCAGAAGAATAAAATGTTTTACATGACGCATAAAGAAAGAAGAGCATCAACTACTAGCTTACCAATCTCCAAGTATTGCCACAAAGAACTATAAAATCTGTGAATTGACAAAAAAAAAAAAAGAATAAAAAGACGTAGCACTTTTTTATCAACTCAAATTAAATCGGCTCTCCATCTGTCATAAACCAAGTTAACGTTTAAATACCATGTTTACAGTTTTAGGAAAATTAATTTAAAATCGATAGTTTGTATGTAATTCAGAAAATAGAGTTGTTCATGTGGTTTTTGGTACGACTTCAAAATTTGTATGTGAAAAAGCTGGAAACAACTAGTTCATAAGGGAATAAATCATTTTCCCTTGCCATTCTATTACCAGAATAACTTATATCACCATTTACTTAAACACAACTATAATAAAGGTAGAGTAAACATTTTATCTTCTTGCTGCCGATGGCTTTAATGCCTACATTTAGTGAGTGCCATTCTATAACCAGAATAACTTAGATTGCACTAACTTAAACACAACTATAATAAGGGTAGAGTAAACATTTTATCTTCGCAAGATTAGGTAGAAGCATTTCCATAATTAGTTTTCTTTAATGACTGAATACAATTTATTCAAATTAACAAGCAAGAAAGTTGATATTCGTGCTTGATGGACCTTAATCTGCCTATCACAGTTAGATGCATTGCACTCAGTGGCGGAGCAAGCTACGCTTGGTGAGGGTGGTCATATGACCCATATCAATTTGTATCAAAATAAAATTTTCCTTGTATTTTACGGAACAAAATTACTGAAAATTTAACTTATTGACCCATATAACATATGTATATTATGCATTTGATTCGTGTAAACAATCGAGATGGCTCCGCCACTGATTGCACTTATAAGGTTTGGTCTGCGGATAAATTACTAATTTTGATATATACTACAAGGGAATATAATTTGTAATAGTGAAAAACAAAGAACTGGGTCATGCTACCATTCAAACTTAAACGTTAACTAATGTTGGATGAACGTTTGGTTGACCAATGATGATACGACACAAACACTCGGTAGTGAATGAATCCAAGTTCATTCATCTAAGATGGTTGAAAGTCTCGATCATCGCATTATTCAAATTTCCATACTATGGAACAAACACTTGTTACAATGTTAGATACACATATTGTCATGACATGCACGTGTGTACTTACAAAGTTGAATTGAAGGAAGATGAAATCCTGTGAAGAAAAATATTAAAGATAGAATCTCTATCTAACATGCTTACCCTCACATAGCTCAGATCATCTCCAAAATACTTTCCACTTTTGGTTAGAATATTCTTTTTCTCTCAGAAACTTTTCACAATCCACAATCCCTTCTTCACACTTTAACCATGCAAAAGCTGCACAAAAATACGTCAAACAGTATCAGTTAAAAAATAGTTTGATACAAAGGTCAGGTAGTATGGTGGCCTTTAGGGAAAATTCCACAGTGTAACACTAAGTGCATTTTTACCGAAACCGACCGATTCAACCCGTAGGATATATATATATATATATATATATAAACTAGTTTGATATTAATCATTTACTTTGTTTTTCTTTTAAAGTACCTGGTTGTGGCTCAAAGACTTTTCCTAGGAAATTGCAACGTTGAGAGGCAAAATCAGGAACGGTAAAACCTTTACTAGTCTTCGATGCTTGTTTCAATAGCTTCCACCTCTCAAACATGGCATCATAACTGTGCTCAAAAAAGGATTTAGCCGTTTCATTACCACAACTGTCTGACACTGCCTTCAAAACCTTGGCTACTCGAAGCTGCGAAACCTTTGAAACCCCAATCGTGTTGAGTTCTATGTACTCTGTCATTTTCTTGGCCGTCTCTTTGTCTTTTACCAAAGCCCATCTGGGAAAATGTAAGGTTCAAGATACACTTCCCATTTTTTTTTTTTTTCTCACAAAATAAGAAAATAGTAACAAGAATGTACCCAATGCGCATCCCTGCATGGCCAGTGCTCTTTGAAGCAGTGAAGAGCATTACATCGTGATCAGCTATCGATGTTATAGGCGTATACTGCGGCCAGTAGTACGCTAAATCATGGATCAGTATACCTTCACTACGGTTCACCACTGATTCTCTCAAGATCCCATCAGGGTTGTTTGGTGATGTAACAAGTTCAATGTATGGACCTTCTTCCTTGTATGTCTTTGCATCTCCTCCCCATCTATACAAACCCGATTTAAGACAATCTGTAATCAACGGGTATGACTGCAACCAAACCAGTTACACACGTTATAGTGATTTATATGCCCAAGGAAATCAAGAAAGACAGCTCTGAATATAACTCACGCAATAATAAGGCGCAGCTGAGACGACATTAATGGGACCAGAGTCATCATGTGGGGAGAGAGCATAGAGAGCAGCCTGATACAATTGTGTTGAGCCAGTGCCAACAACAATATAACGGTCTTGTGTTACAGCGTTACCAACAACCTTATGCACTCTTACAATCTCTTTGGCAAGTTCTGGTTCAAGAAACCAACAAAGCTCATTGTTATTATCTGAAAAATAGCTGAGAGATTGCCATCCAGCTATCACCATTGTTGTCATATGACCCATTTCTTGCCAGTATCTCTCATACACCATTGGATCGCCACTGCATATAACCACCGCATGGATCAAAGTACATTAACTAGTTTTATAATGCGACAAAATGTTTGAGTCAAAAAGAATTGGTGGGTCCTTTTTTTGTTAATGGAGAGCATAAAACAACACGTTCCTGTTTCTGAAACAGCAAAGAACATGGTCAAGCAGATCACTAAAGTAGTCCTTTAGATCTCTTAAAAGACATATTTTTTATGTATGTATGCATAATTATTTCCACCAAAATGAGGGCCCTCTTTACTTTTTTTTTTCACTTTTGCCTAGAATTCAAAAGAGTTTCTCTCAGTCATTTTAATTAATTTCCATTGTTTCAACTTATGGGCATCACTAACTAAATTAATAGCGAGCATCCAAAAAGGAACATCACTCACTATCTTCCTCCCTCTCACAACATTCCACATACCAAACCCATATAAATAAATAAAAATCACTCTCTTCTTTACGTCCATTATCAAACAAGAATGACCCATTTTACATTTATGACCAATACATACAAATTCCCATATGGACCACCAAGATCAATCAACATGCAATTTTATTTTATTTTTTGCATACTTTTCAGGATTGATTTGACGAGTCATAAGAAAGTAAATAACAGAACCAAATATTCAAACTAGCGGCGTACGTTAAGGAACAGAGAACCATACACAGAACTAGGACATATTCCACGGTAACTTGCAAAATATAGAGTCTGGTTAGAAAAATAGGCAAGTCAATGAAGATGATCATCACAATTTTTAGAGTAGTAACGTTGCTCTCTTTTGAAGTTTGAATTTTAAATTGAATGGTGCTTAAGAGGATAATCCCAGATTCGTTGCTATAATAGCTAGTGACTTTCAAAGCAATCAAGTGTGGGATAAGGGAGAAATTAAATTGTCTGTAGATTCTATATGATACGCCATTAATACACATTTATTAACCTGACAATACCAAGAAAGAATAAACAAGCGATTACAGTTCTGCCAGAAGATAAGAACTGTTTCTTTTTAAAATTTGCAATCAAGAACACTTAAGAAGAGTGTCGAAAGAGATACTATTGGAAGTCTCAGTACTATGAATGCATAGAGGAACATATTACACAAGAGACTAGACTAGACGAGGGTATATTCTATATTACCTATTATGATATAATTATGAGAAATCAAGAAATAAAAGCAGTAGAAACTTACAGTTTGAGATTGATAATTCTTTCGTCATCCTCTTGAGTCTCGTTATAGTTGCAAGATGCTGAAGACAACGAAGAAGATCCTGAGGCAGTTGTGGATACCACAGGCCATTTGCTATCACCATACACCGTTCTATCCAGTGAGTTAGATACCACAGGCCATATACTAACAACATACGAGGAGTTTCCACCGTCAGTACCCTTCAAGATCCTTAGTATCAAGCTGAAGTTTACAGCCAATGAGAGGACCAACATGTTCCTCCAAGACAGAATCCTCGGAACCTTTCCCATTTTCCTCTCCAAACTAAAACCAAATTCTTAAGGAAGAAGAGAACCAAGAAACAGAGTGGGGTTTTGTAGCTGGAAAGAAGACCTCTTTTAGATATTTTAAATTAAGACCGCAAAAAGGAGAAGGAACACTAGTGGGTTTTGTACCTGTCCAGCGAGACTGGACTTTTTTTTGGCTGAAGATATGAATGTGAAAGAGATTTAAAAGAACAACCCTTGAAGAATCTCAAGAGATAAAGTTGCTGCAAGCTTTCTTCACAATGTAATGGCAAAAAAAGCTTTATATCTTGGCAGACATATTCTAAAACCGAAGACTATCTGCCAAAACATAAAAGACAAACATAAAAGTATCTGTCAAAAATTGCAAAATTAGAATCAGGACTTCATATAACAAACCTAATTTTTTCCGACTGCGAAGAAGCTTTGAGGTCGAGCTCTTTGTTCCCATTAATGAGAAGAAGAAGAATAAGGTGTTTTAGCTCTGTTTTGCTTGTATAAAACGACAGTAGATGAAAATCGAGTGAGAGAGACACTGAACAGAGTCAGTATCTCTGTTTAGTACAAGACTGGTGAATGCCAATGGTTATGTAATACTACTTTCTAGGTTTACGTCACTTCTCAGCTCTCGCATGTAATTAGATTAGATGCGTTCGTGCACCGACTTAAAAAATATCATTTTTATTTCCACTTCTATATATATCGGTTAATTAATAATTTGTATTTTTGAAATTCTTCTGCATACAAACATTTATTTAAAATTTTAAACCAATGAATTTAAACCAATGAAGTCTCCGGTTCTTGGTCTTATCGATTGACGGGCGAGGCAGCAACGATAAGTGTGGTTGGATGTAGAAGTGGAGGTTATCGGGTGACAGACTATGGGCAGCAGCGGTAATTCCTGATCTTTGACTTTCTCTCTGATTCAAAGTCTACTAAGTTTTCTGTCTTTTCGTGCGTAGATGATAACCGTTTATTTGGTTCTATGTCGGTGTAGATTTATGTTTTTTTAAGTTATTCTGGTGTGGGTTTAAGTTACCCCTAGTATGGGTTCTAATTGCCGTTTCTTATGAGCTTTTGGTTCTGGAGCTATTTCGTTTTGCCGTCAGCTTTTGTAAAGATATTGATATTTCGATTATAAATGTATTTCAATTTGGAAAAAAAAAGAATTGTTTACCAAAAACATATATATTCAGCTAAAAAACTATAGTCTTTGGGTGATTTTAGTAAATTATTTATTTTTTTCTGAGAAATTAATTAGCGTTATTTATTATTATTATTTTTTAAATGGCACATTACGAAAAAGCAAAATAAAAAAATCTGGAGGAAACCGTGCAGCCCAGAACTTCGACGCCTTCTCATCTTTGAACCAATCCGAGCTCTCTCATCCCATCACTTGAATTCGTTTCACGGCAGATCCTTAAGGTTTCCTCCTTCTTCGATTCCATCCATCACCCACTACAACATCCGATCTGCTCCCTCCTGTTAGATTCTCTCACCATCCATATCTAGGGTTTCCGAGGAGCTCCCTCAAAGGATTTGCCTTTGGTCAGTTATTTCTCTTCATCGCCCCCCGAGCTAGCAATCTCGTGCCCTATTGAATGCGACGAGTGACGGGTTTATAGAATTATTATCATCATCTGACTAAAAGTTGGCTCCTTTCGTTGATTGATTGATTACTGGGAACACGTAATCGGGGTTCTCTTAACAATTTGATTGTCGAACATTGTCTGTTTCTTCTATTTGGCCAAAAAAAAACAGTGTGTTGTCTGACAATTGATGATTTGGTAATTATTGGTAATGGATTTTTCTTGAATTTGTTTGCTTTCTTTTATAAATTGGTAGTTCGACCTTCTAACTTACACTAAAGAGAGAGATGCTTACTGGTCATATCAATTGTTCTTTAGAGTTAAGCTTGGTTTGAATTGATTCTTTGGGATTGAGTTTCATTTTGTGAGCCTAATCGTGCACTTTCCTTACAGGTTTCATAAGGGGTGGTTGGATCCTGTAGCTTCTTAGTTATGACCTCTAGCACGACAGGAGATCGAAGGTTTCTTTTCTTTTTAGTTTTGTCTTTCTCATGAACTTTCCTATGCTTTTTTTTTTTGGGTAGAAACAGAGTGCCTCTTTGTGGTATTTTCTTAATGCGAACCACTTGTTTACAATTTCTGTATATTCCAACTGCTGTTAAAAAAAAATCTCTATACGTGCCTGGGGGTGTAGAAGGGAACTCTGTCTTTGGCGTTCTTTCTTTTACAGATCTTGCCTTCTCCTCTCAGTGTCATTGCTTTGATAACAAATTACATTTTCTGGATAAATTAGCAGATGGGGTACTACAAGAAGAAGTGGCATGACTATATTGGGAAAGGTTGCTGTTCCAAAACCGATTAACTTACCAAGCCAAAGGTATTTGATGGGCGCATTATCATATTTGTCTTATATTATAAATATAATATACTCTCGTTCCTGAACACTTGTCCTCTGAATTCAAAGGTTAGAGAATCAAGGCCTTGACCCAAATGTGGAAATCGTTCCAAAGTAAGTGTACCTCTTTCAGATGCTATTTCTCATTCTTATTTGGCGGCGTAGATTAGATAGTTCAAGTTTCTTCTCCTCATATATTGTAGGGGAACCCTTAGCTGGGGCAGTAAATCGTCTCTGAATGCGTGGGGGACATCCTCGTTGTCACCACGAACTGAAAGTGGTCCTGGTTCACCAAGCCACCTCAGCACTCGTCCTTCTACTGGTGGAAGTGTCACTCGAAGTCGACCTTCCACTGCTGATAGTGACAAAGCGCATGATTCTTCTTCTACTTGGGATTCGACCTCCCGGCCTTCATCAGCATCCGGGGTTCTCCCAGCTAATCAGGCATCAGTTGCACTACAACGTCCACATAGTGCAGACACAAGACCTGGAAGCTCGCACTTATCCCGATTTGCTGAACCCGTGTCAGAGACTTCTGCTACATGGGGTCAACATGTATGGTTCTTTCCTCTAAAATAGTGTATTTATTTATCTGAACTTGCTAAGCAACAGCGTTATCCTCTTTTATATCCTTATCTGTTAAGCATCATGTTAGTGTTCTCTTACTTCACTTTTGATTACCTGCAATAAACGCACTGTAAGTTCGTATGTACAGGCTCCAACGAAAAAAGATGGGTTTTCTTTGACTTCTGGAGATTTTCCTTCCCTTGGTGCTGAAAAAGAAAGTTCTGAGAAGAGCTCCGTGCCACAAGGTATCATCTATAAATAGGAAAACTATTTTCATTCTAAAAAAAAATACAATCAGCAGTCCCTCTGTAAAGGAGGGCAAAATAAATGTTTCAGTTTGTACCGAATCCTATCCTATACTCGCCGCCCTTGCCTTCTAGAGAGTGACGTTAGCAAAGACATGTTCATTTTACAAATTGGTACTTATAAATGCGATTCTGTTGAGAAATTTGAGAAAGTATTTCGACACATGTTTTCAGTAAAGTCAAAACTTTCAGGGACTGGCTTTTCTGGCTTGCTCTTGGTTGAACACTTTTAGGATATGTGCCCCTTGAGGGTTTTAGGGTTACCTAGATATAATGTGATATGCTTTTATGAAATGGATACGTAGAAATTGCTCTTATAAAATTACGATTTTGCAGATGCCGCTCGTCCTGCATCATCGTCGGGAAGATCTGTGGAAGAGCGAGGTGTGGATTTTTCAAACCTCTTTTCTATGTTAATAACATATTCTGGCATTTCATTCAAAAGTTACTTATGTTTTTAGGGCCATGTTACCCTCTGAGGGTTTCATATGAATTCGTCTTACTCCTTTATTCCTCTTCATCTCTTTAGTGAATGTTCTCTTGGACGCTTTTTCTCACTATATCTTGTCTCGTATATTCAGAAGCTAATGTACGGATTGGAGATGACAATACCTGGAGAAGAGACGATCAACCATACAGTGAAGATGCACCTAGACATTGTAGAGAGGCAGGGCAATTGGACTCCCGTTGTCCACAATCTTATCCTAATGCTAATTTTCCTCATCAGTATGATGGTTGGCGTGGTCCTCCAGTAAATAATCATCAAGGTGGTGGCTGGTACAGAGGGAACCATCCATATGGTGCCCCAATGGGTCCTGGGGGTTTTCCTATAGATCCTTTTCCATTTTATCCTCCGCAAGTTCAGCCTACTCCTGGCCATGAGGCTCGTCCTAGGGGTAATCACCCTGCTAATGGAAACATGTTCAGGCCTCCAATACTTGACTCTTATGTCCACCCAAGGATGCAGACTAGGCCTGGGTTTTATCTTGGTCCAGTGCCACATGAAGGCTACTATGGCCCTCCGATGGGGTACGGAGGTCCCAGCAACAGAGACCTGCCTTTTGCTGGTAGGCCTGCGGGTCCTCATGCTTATAGCCAGCACTCTGGTCAAGGTGGATATGATACGTCTGGAAGCTCAGTGGGTTTGGAACAGAACGAGCCATCACATCCTCAAGAAAGACAAAGACAATACAAGGTTCTCTTAAGGCCCCAAGATGGTAGGAATGGGGAAGATGAAACAAAGCGGGAAGGAATTCTAGGAAATAGGCTCCCGAATGCAGAGGTTGTAGCTCATCAGATGCAAAATTCCAAAAACAACAGGAGAGGAAACAATAATGAGGCAAGTGACGAGGTACAACCAATTAGGGCAGAAAATGCTGCCCCTGAAGATCCCAGTTTGATTCAGAAAATAGATGGCTTAAACTCAAAAACTAGAAGGGGTGATGATGGTTGGCAAAATGTTTCATCTGTCGTCAATAGAGATCAGCAGGAAAACAAAACACGTACAGTCAATTCTGGGCACTCAGTGGATAAAGTTTCAGGAAGAATGCCTCGAACTGGTCATGCAAGTGATGGTACGAACTCGTTACACTATAAACATGGTGATCTTGCCACCAACAAAAACTCTGAGCTGACAGCTATTAGTGGAACTTCTATATCCAGGTCTGTTATAATTTGTCAATAGCGTTTTGGCCAGTTATGCTATCCTTTATGTTGGGAAAAATTTGATGTTAGTTCCTACAGGAGATCTAGTCAACAGACTCAAGGCAGAGCAGATCATCAGTCCCAACAAAGAGTGAAGAATGAAGGCAATGATGGTTGGCGGAAGACAAATGTTATGTCAGGCTCCTCCCCTGCAACTTTAGCTTCAAACTCAGAAAGCTTTGCTGAGGTAAATGTAGGTGACTCTTTGGATACTGGTTCCGTTGGGAAGCCTGTACCTGGAATATCTGTAGACCCAAACGACAACCAGGTATAAACTAGTTCATGTGATTCTCATTCTTGTACTTTTTTGGGGGTTTACTGAGTGTTTGACATGTTCGTTTAAAGCGTACTACGATGAGAGAGTTAGCCAGGCAGCGTGCTCAAGAGAGGCAGAAAGAGGAGGAAGAAAGAGCCAGAGATCAGCGGGCTAAGGCTCTCGCAAAACTGGAAGAGTTGAATAGACGATCCCAAGCAGCTGAGGAGGGTTCAGCATCTAATGCTTCCATCGCGAATATACCAGAAGCTCCTCGGTCTCTTTCACCTGCACGTATGGTTGCAAAGTCTACAGAATCTACTGAAGAATCAGGAAAACCCTCAATGCAAAACGCGATGACTTCAACAGAAGATGCACATTATGTGGACCCTAATCACCAGGATAATCTTCCACGTCACCGTGATGGCGCTGCTTCAAAACAGAAGCGCTTGGGTTATAAGCAGAAGCAAAATATCGTATTTGAGAAAAAAACGGCAGGAAACTCTTTCTCTGAAGCTACTACAGAGGTGTCCGACGTTGTTCCATCTCCTGAGGTGTCAAACCAAGGTGTAATAAGTCATAACTCAGACACGCCACCAACGTCAAGCGTTTCAACTGAGCCAGCTTTCACGAAAAGAAAAAATAACAGGAACGGTAAGAAAAAGCACAAGGTTGAGGAGGCAAAATTAATGAACACGACAAGAGCTGCCGTTGGAAAAGAAACGAAATCAGGAGATGAGTCAATTGAGATTGGTAGGGTCAGAGCACCAGAAATAAAGTTCGGGTCTTTTCCAGACCCAAGCTTGGATATCAAAGTGTCTGGTAATTCGTCTGACCAAATCAGTTCCTCCACGAATGAAGAGTCCCAAAGCAGAGCAAAAACCAACTCGAAAACTCAACATTTGCGCAAGACTCCAAGAAACACGCTGGTAAACAAGCCTGCAGATAAATTTCCTGGTAACAGTACTGTTATCTGGGCTCCGGTACATCCACAGCAGAAAGCTGATAGCTCCACAGGTGTAGGGAGTCAGAGTGCCGTTCCTGAGTCTAGCACCTCTTCAAAGAGTCTGCATCAAGGGCAGACTAGTTCAAGAAGCAAAAGAGTGGAGCTGGAGAGATATGTAGCTAAGCCCATAGTAAAGGAAACAGCTGAGCAAATGGTCAGTAAAAATCCAGTAACCGCTTCCCCAGAAATGGCAGAGAATGTTTTGCAGAAAGAAAATTGTGGAGGCGAAGAAGGTAAAGGAATTCTCCAACCCCCTGGGTCTCCTTTGAAATCAAGACATGGGAATGGTAGGCAGGGCAAGCATGGTAGAGGTTCTGCAGCATCTACTAAAGCTTTGGAGGATGGACAATTTGGAACTTCAAACCAGCCCATCCGAGGAACAGTGAACTATCACACAAGTAATCAAACTGGACAAATTGCGGTAGACTCTTCTAAGGATCGAACCGCATCCAGTACTGGTGGATGGAACGATGGCTGGTATATGACTCCTGAAACGCAGCCCTCTGCTGCGACTGCTGAAGAAATGGAAGCAAGTGCTCCTCGAACCATGGCTGTTGGAAAAGATCAGGGAATGAGCATTCAAGGTAAGCAGCATGCTTCCAGAAGTAACTATGGCGACTCTAAAAAACGAATACGAGAGATTCCAGCAAAGCTCATATGCAGCAGTCTGGCCATGGGTTAGGTCAACAAGATTTGCATGTTGCTTCGAATGAAATTCGTGGTCTGGTGGTCGTCAATATTCGAGGGACAGAACTTACGCATCTCAGAAGAGGGATGTTGCTGGATACGAGCAGCAGGGGTTTACTCCAGACCAGAAAATGACCTCAGCTGATACACCAGACCATTCTCAAAACCGATCTGCCAGTCGGGAGGTCCGGGGTGGGCATAATCCGAATAGTATGTTCCAAAAGAACGCAGGCCAGAATCGACGATTTGGAAGAGGGCAGGAGTCACACGGTGGTTGGGGTTCTTCGTCGATGCAAGAGAATATGCACCATCACCATCAAAGGCCACTTTCAAACAGAGATCGACAGAAGCCGAATCTGCATTACGAGTACAAGCCTGTTGGGTCACATGCTTATGACGGAGAACAGTTGAAAGACAGTTCAGAAGGTCCAAGATACAGGGAGAAGGGGCAGGGAAACCAGAGGCATGGTGGACAAAAGTCGTACCAACAGCAAAGGGGTGGTAGTGCTGGGAGAAACACCGGTCATGGATTATCAGATGAGAGAAACTAAGACTGTCCTGTTTGTGATTAGGTAGTTGAGCTGTGTTGGTGAGGCATTGTCAAAGGAGTAGCATCTGATGAGAACGTATTTGGCAACAAAGTCTTTGGTCTGGAGGGTTTTTTATGTATTTCAGTGAATTATTTGATTATGCATGTCACTTTAGCATTTTGTATTACATTTGGTGGCAGGTTGGACTTTACCTGTTCTGTTAAGCCTTTGCTCTGTTACTTGTTTTTTTCTTTGTTTTCAGAGTGTGGGAATCATCTTATCTAACATGAACTTTTACTTTTACTTTTTTCTTAGAAGCTGAAACAGAACTATGTATAATAAAATCTGCCATGCCAACTTGTTTGAGATTATTGTTTACGCGGTGGTGATAATCTCAGTAAAACTCATGTTTCCAACAAACCACAGAACACAATTATTAAAATATACCCTCTCTATTTAAAAGATTAATATTCTCGATTTTGTTATTTTATTTGAAAGTTTGTTGTTTCAGATCTCAATTAATACAGTTTATATTAAAATAAAATTTAAATGTGAAAATATAAGTGGTTGAACTTTACTAGAAACAAATAAAATTTTAACTTAATTTAAAATAAATCTAAAAAATGTATTTTCTTATCATGTTTTAGAATTTTTTTGCACTTTAATTTTCTATTAATTGAATTAACTAGTTTTTTGTTTTTGGAAAACAAGACAAACTGAATAAGAAACTAGTAATTTAATCGGTATACAAAATATTAAAATTAATTATTTTGAAACATAAAATATAATAAATACAAAATATTTAATTATTTATAATATGTATGAACAACTTTTTTTTGTTATTATTGAAAATTGGGACATTTGCTAAAACCAACCCAAATATTCAAGTCAAATGTAAAAGTGTACCCCACTTTCAGTCAAATGCAAAACCAACCTAAAGGAGTAGTGAAAGTACTATTTCACCCTTATGACCAAACAAAAAACATAAATGTATTTTACGTTTCTATCCTTTGGAAGTCTACACGTAATAAAAGAAGTCTACATATATATAGACTTCCTACGAAGTCTACTTTATAGACTTGTTTTGTAGTCTACACTCTAATTTGGTCTACTAATTTAATTTTGAACCTGTATAAAAATAATTATTGTGATATTTTTAATTAATCATCAATATAATGGATAATATGAAGTAAATAAATTAAAATTTCATATAATCGAACAATTTGAAGAATATATACTAATTTGGTTATCATGTGCTAGACTATGTTCATAGTTTAGAAACAAAAGGTTCTAACATGTTATGTCTTTTAGTAGTTGATTTCATAGGGTTAGATTTTAGATTTTGTTTTTTTTTTTGTTTTATTAACTTAAATCTGCATATTAATGTTTAGTAGTTTATATTTTGTATAAATGAGACTTTTTGATTATCAAGCAAAACATTTAGGGTTTGATATTTGTGGTTTAGGGTTTCGTAGACCTACAATAAAGTCTATTTATCTGAAGACGTCTTTTTCAGTCTATATTTTCAATTTGTTTTACAAAAAATCATTATATTTAAACTAAGTTAAGTTCCTTAAGAATAAAAAGTGAAATCATATACTATAACTATTAAAAAATAAAGAAATAAATTTAATAAATCATATATTAAAATTATTAAAATAATAAAGAATAAACAACAATAATTAAATTATTATAGTAGACTTCCAAAAAGGTCTACTATGTTATAGTAAGATCTACTCCAAAATTTTAATTTTAGTAGACTTCAAACGAAGTCTACAGTATCGTAAATTTTAACCTAGTTACATTTTTGTCTCCCTATATAAACAAAATTTATTCAATCTCTCTCTAAAGTGGCTGCACAAGTTCTTAAAACTCTCTCCTTCTCTCTAAAACTTTCTCTCTTCTCTCTAAAATTCTCTCAATTGTTTCTAAATCTCTCTCATTATCTTCTTTCTCTCTAAAATTTTCTCAAGTTTTTCTCACAATATTATCTTGTCATTTTAGATATTATGATTCATGGTTTTCATCTTCTCCTTTAAAAAATGTAAGTTTTAGATCTATAGATTTTAAATGTGTATTTTATGTTTATTTCTCACAATATTATCTTTTTTTGGTAGGTATTATCACTCATGGATTTCATCATCTCCTCTAAAATGTAAGTTTTAGATTAATAGATTTTAAATATGTATTTACATGTTTATATTCAAATAAATTTATAGATCAAGCTCTCTACATTAATTTGCTACTAGTTTACCTTATAAATTATATTATGTAAAGTATTTTAAGATTTAAAATTATTTTCACATTTCAAAATATATAGATTTTTCAGATCTGAAAATTATCAGACAGTGTAGACTTCTAAAGAAGTTTACTAAAGCTTGCAGACTTCATATGAAGTTTACTAAACCATAAAGTTTAAGCAGACTTCATTGGAAGTCTACAAAAATATGACTTTAATTTTTTTTTCTATGTTTTTTAATAATTTATCTTATTTTGCAGGTATTTTCTTCCATAGTTGTTCTCTTCTCCTCCTAGAAATGTAAGGTTTACATCTATAGATTTAAAATATGTGTTCTAGTATTTATATTCAAATAAAGTTACATATTAAAATTCATATTAATATGTCTTTAATTTATAACTATTTTGTCTATTAAATCATATTTTAAAAGTTTTTTAGATTTAAACTTATTTCATATTTTTAATGTATTATTTTTCAGATCTATTTTTTTTGATAGAGTAGACTTCATTTGAAATCTACTTAAAACTTACGGCTGGTAGACTTCAAATGAAGTCTACTAGCCTTGAATTTTAAGCAAATTTCATTAGAAGTTTACTCGAATATGATTTTAATTTTTATCTTATTTTTTAAAATTTTATTTTATTTTGCAGGTATTCTCTTCCAATATTTTCAAATCATCTTCCCAAAAATGTAAGCTTTCCATATATTCATTATAAGATATTTTGTGTTTATAATGAACTAAATTTATAGATTCATACATTATCTTTTTGCTTTGTTACAAGGATGACAAAAAACCATTTTTGAAATATTTTCCAGAACAAAGTATTTTCAAATTTTCTAAATGCACACATTTAAATATGAAAATTTTCCATTAGTGTAGACTTCAACTAAAGTCTACTAAACAATAACTTTACGTAGACTTAATAAAAAGTCTACTAAAATATGATTTTATTTTTTATCTTATGTTTTTCTTATAACTCTATCTTATTTGGCAGGTACTTTTTCCAAGACTTTATTTGAAGCATCAAGATTATGAAAAATCAAACATACTCAAGAATACTTTTTAATATATTGCTCTGTAATAACTTTCATAATAAAATATTAATTTTTAAATAATTTTTTAATGCATAATCTATAAACATTGTATTCATTTTTAGTTGTTTTCACTTGTATGATATTATTAATTTTTTGTTAGATATCAATTTTTTCACAAGATCTAACCAACCAAACAAGTAAAACCACCATAAGCTAAAATAATAACTAACACACATGTGAGAAGAAGAAAATCTATACAAAATTTTCCCAAAAATTTTCAAGAATAATACTAATCAAAACAATTTGCAATAAGTATCAAGTGTATAATTATAACACATTAAATTGTGAAATTCATCCAAGACCATTAAAATTTTACTATCATACACTGTAAAATAATTAAATCATGAAAAAATATGATGAATAATACACAAATACACTTTTAATAGAATTTACGACGTAGACTTCAACTGCAGTCTACATTTGTAGATTTACAAAAACGTCTACACTTATTATTTAACATATAGTCAATCCAAATTTTTTTAGTGTATTGGCGCAGGCTTGATACACAAAGGCGTACAAAGTGTGTCTTAGATAACTCGATCAAGTTCCGTACTTGTCGATTATTCGTGACAGGCATAAGAGGAGTATATTCCTATTCGGAGTCATTTGTTTTAAATGATGTTTGGTAAGAAATAGGTTAGCACCATCTTCTCAATTTTGTTGTCCAGATCATAATCTTCTTGTGTCATTTCAAGAAGTTTACCATGTGTACAGCCATCATGCACAAGGAACATTCTTCAACCTTTCCGATTCTTCATCTTTTTCGAATATTTTGTCACCCAAAATGTCTTTGGCCCATACTTCACACTCGCTCTAAGTTTCCAACCACATCCTTGAACACGACACTTAGCCACATACAGAGTTTTTGTTGTCTTATATGCTGAAAATGTAAAATTATATTCCACAGTCACCGACTTCAGCTTTGAAACAAGCTCAGCCTTACTAGCAAAACTATAAACGAAGACTTAGAAATACGTCTACAATTATTAGCTAACAACATTGTCAAATCAAATGAATTATACCTTCATAATTATAAAAAAAAAAAATTATTTTCAAAATCACTCAAACCCATTAGGATTAACTAACACACACTGTCAAACAAAAACTAGAAAAAATTTAGATAATACAAAATTCACATTTATACATATTTTTATTTCTATTTGAATATTTAGTCACAATTTGTTGACATTTGTTTTTAGATTTTTTTTTATCTTCAACGTACGTCAAGTACCTTTAATATTTAGTCATTGAAATGTTTAATTTTTTGCTTTCTCGGTTTCTTTTCTACAATTTAAAAAGGTTCTTTTCAGTTTCAGATCGACTTACAAGATTTCTTTCTGCCATGCAGCATGAATGTCCACAAAATTATTTTCAGAACTTCATTGCAGTTCTACAAGTTCCTCCAGTTGTTCCTTTGTCTGGCTTTTTGCAACCTCTTGACCATTTGATTCAAATCCGTGT
>NW_026015782.1:0-45655 GCF_020379485.1 Brassica napus | reverse complement strand
TGTTAGGACTTTGTTTTTATTACGGTCATTGGAGATTCTCACCAAAAGCTCTTGTCGGTCATCATTCAAACGTTGCTTACAGGTGTATCAAAGTCATTTTTTTCTGCGACGATTCAGTTCGCTTTAGAGAAAAAGATGAAGTTTCTCCATGGGACTCTTTTACCGCTGAGCTTGACTCGCCCCTTGAAAGCTCTATCTTTCAATGTTTTGTAAGCTTTTTATTATCATCCCGCCGTCGAGCATGGCTCGGGATCTTCTACTTTGATTGTAAACTCTGTTGCTCTCTGAGCTTTTATAATATAAGTTGTGACAAAAAAAAAAAACAAATTGTAAATTGATTCATTTTTCACATTATCAATCAATAGGTTTAAAAATGTATAAGAAAGTACCAACACATTCACAAACAAATATATAAGAATGAAAAATAATTCATAATTTATGTATTAAATTTCAACTGTAGTGACATGCATTTTATTTTACTTAATTTTATAATAAAAATATAACAAACACTAAAAATTTAAAATAATTGCATTAATGAAAAATGAAAGCTTTTTATTAATTTATCAACCTTTGATTTCTAATAAGAACAACAGAAACAATAGTAAAAAAACTGCATATTTTTACACATATATGAAAATACAATATATCTTATCTTTTAATTGATCTTCACTTGCTTAACAAAGATTAATATAGACAAAGATAAGTTAATAAAACATCAATTACAATAATTGATGTTAAAACAAATATTTTGTATCATTTGTTAATAATTATCTCAAATTAATAACATTGTTTTCTGATATTATTTATGTGATGTAATATATATGATCTTTTGGTAGTGTATCATATACATCTCTTGCAAATGCAAACCTAAAACAGAAACCACAAAATCATACAAAAAAATAATAATCTAAATCGCAAGTAAAGTATATCTTGCCCGTAGGACGGGCTGACCCTACTTATCAATACAATAATTTTAACATGACTCATTGGAAAAAAATCATTAGAATAGGAAGAGAACCTTATAATAACTAATTAATCATGTGTATAATTGGTCTTGAGTTATTATAAAATTAAATGGGAGTCTTTCGTCTAATGCGCTACCTTATAATAATTCATCTCGAGATCACAATTTCTTCTTTTTATGTGTGAAAAGTTGATCGTGAACCCACGATACTACACGGTCACATGTCTTATAACTATGGATTAAATTTAACATTCATTGATTGTATAACTATGCATAGTAGTAGTATAAATACCCCCTACTTGCCTCAGTAAGAAACCATCAAAATCAGAGCAAAATGAAGACTTTACTACTTCTCTTACTCAACTTCTTGTTTCTTTTATCATTTTCTTCAGCCGAGCAATGTGGTCGACAAGCGGGAGGTGCCCTCTGCCCCAACAATCTATGCTGCAGCGAGTACGGATGGTGCGGTTCCACCGAAGCTTACTGTGCGCTGCCTGGCTGCCAGAGCCAGTGCACTCCCAGTGGTCCTCCTCCTCCCCCTCCACCTCCTCCTGGTCCTCCTCCCCTGATCCCACCGGCGGTCTTACTGATATCATAACAACATCTCAGTTCGATGACATGCTTAAACATAGGAACGATGCCGCTTGTCCCGCTAGAGGTTTCTACACTTATGATGCCTTTATCACCGCCGCTAAATATTTCCCCAGCTTCTGCAACAATGGAGACACTGCCGCAAGGAAGAAAGAGCTCTCTGCCTTCTTTGGTCAGACTTCCCACGAAACCACCGGTAAGCACTGATTATGTTTCTATCTTTTCCAAAAACAAAGTTTTATGTTGGTATGGTGTATTATTCCTTAAGTCTTACAAACGGATTGAATGTCTGAAATTTTCATAATCTTCAAAAGAAAACAAATTTAAATATTTAGTACAAAAATATAAACAGATTTTATTTTATATTTTTTATTTTATTTTATATTTTCAAAAACAATATTTTCCCAAACACAAAAAGCAAACACAATTATTTTTATTATATATTATAAGCTAGTAACAGTCATTATAACCATTTGCCAATAAATACTATAACTTAACGTAAATTAAAAAAAAAACATTTTAAATTTTCAACGCGTTAATATCCCAAACTATTCTTAGCACGTCAATCATCGTTATCTGTTTTAACAAATAAAGAGTTCTATAAATAACGTGTTAGACTAAGTTGTGACTAATATATTAATGAAATGGATGGTTGCACGTTGAAGGTGGGTGGCCAACAGCACCAGACGGACCATATGCATGGGGATACTGTTTCAAGGAAGAGGTGAGTCCTTCTTCAGACTACTGTTCACCGAGCGGAACGTGGCCATGCGCACCTGGCAAACGTTACTACGGAAGAGGGCCGATGCAGCTGTCGTGGAACTAAACTACGGACAGTGTGGAGCAGCCATTGGAGAAGACTTACTCAACAACCCTGACCTGTCTCCAACGATCCAGTGATCTCTTTCAAAACCGCGATTTGGTTCTGGATGACTCCTCAGTCTCCAAAACCTTCGTGCCATGCCGTGATCAACTGCCAGTGGCAGCCTTCACCCGCAGACATTGCGGCCGGGAGAGTACCGGGTTACGGTGTGACAACGGATATCATTAACGGTGGATTAGAGTGTGGACATGGCCCAGACCCAAGGGTCATTGATAGGATTGGGTTTTATCAGAGGTACTGTGGCATCTTCGGTGTGAATACTGGAGATAACCTTGACTGTTTCAACCAAAGGCCCTTTGCTTCTTTTAAATCTTTCCTCGACGCTGCTATGTAATAGCAGCAGGTAACCTTGATGTTACAATCAAAGGTCCTTTGCTTCTGTTAACTCCTTCCTCGACGCTGCTATGCAATAGCAGCAGCTTTGTATGTGAAAACAATAAGGGAATACCCAACTAAATAAAACGGAGGAGTAATATTTGCGATGTTTGCTATCAGGGACGTTTGGGTTCGGTTCGGATATATTCGGATTTCGGGTTTTCAGGTTTTCGGGTTTAAAGATTTCAGTCCTATTCGGGTATTCTAAATTTTGGTTCGGGTTCGGGTTCGGTTCGGATCTTTGCGGGTTCGGTTCGGGTTCGGATAACCCATTTAAATTATTTTTAAAATTTTTATATTCATTATATGCTTAAAATTTCTCAAAATCTATAAAAAAAAATAATATATTACATATAAATTTGTATAATATATGTCAAAATACCTAAAATTAACATATAAATTGGTTAATTTGAATATTTGGATAGAAAATCAATAGATATTTCAAGTATTTTGGTGTTTTGAATATATTTTAGCTATTTAGACATTTACTTTTGACTATTTATGTATATTTTCAAGTATTTTAGATCACTTAAAAGTATCTTATATATTGGATGTTTTTAATATATATTAAATCTAAAAATAAGTATTATATTTAGGTATATAAATCTATTTCGGTTACATTCGGGTACCCGAGATATTTCGGTTCTTTAAATACCAAAATTTTGAATCCGTTCGGATATTTAATCAATTTTGGTTCGAGTTTGGTACTACTCTTTTGGATGGGCTTCGGTTCGATTATTCAGATCCGGATTTTTTGCCCAGCCCTATTTGCTATTCTATATGAAAGTTGGATTGGGCTTTAAAATGGGCCTCAATAGACAAATCAGGAAAGATTTTTATGGTCGGTTTCAAGTGCCGACAGGTTTCGCATAACGTGTCGCTATCTCCAAACATCGTTTTCGAGTGAAACTGAAACCTTAGCGTAGTATATATTAAGGTTTGATACAGTTACCGGTTAGACCGAATTAAACCAGTCCAAAACTCTAATAGCCACCTCTTTCTTATGCATTACAAGACCAGATTCAAAATCGAAGCATATTTGAACGTTAATTATAGAAATTTTACAAATATTTTCACAGAAATTTTAGATCTGAACTAAAATTAAAACTGTACCAACTAAACCAAAAACCGAATTGCAAACCGTAATTTTGACATTTCGACGACTGAAAAAAACCGAAAATATCTAAAAAGAAACGCATAGATCACCGAACCAAATAAAGATGAAAAGCAGTTTCTTCTTCGTCGTTGTTCTCTCTCTCTCCTCCATCTTCATTTCCTCTCTGATCGCTACTTTCTCCAAAGACGACATGGCCATGCTCGGAGGCGTTCGCGATGTACCTGCTAACGAGAACAGTGTCGAGGTCGAGAGCCTCGCTCGTTTCGCTGTCGATGAGCATAACAAGAAAGAGGTTGTTTCCCTCCCCTCTCTCTCTCTCTTTGATCGGTCTCAGATCGTGTTTCTGCTTTGACCTAGTGCCGATTGATTAGAGATTTTTAGGAATTGATTTTTCTGGAGGATAGTGATCTGATTAATGAGTTTACGTTTACAATTTTGTAGAATGCACTGCTCGAGTTTGCGAGAGTGGTGAAGGCGAAAGAGCAAGTTGTGGCGGGAACGATGCACCACCTGACTCTGGAGATCATCGAGGCTGGGAAGAAGAAGCTTTACGAGGCTAAAGTGTGGGTGAAGCCTTGGTTGAACTTCAAGGAGTTGCAGGAGTTCAAGCCTGCTAGTGATGATGGTGCCCCTTCTACTACCATCACTCCCTCAGATCTTGGCTGCAAGAAAGGTATGACTTTTTGAGTAAAAGGAGATACCTTTTATGTATGTGAGAGAGAGAGATTGTGTTTAAGAATGAGTTTGATCATGAAAATTCAGGAGAAATGCATCTGGATGGAGGGAAGTTCCAGGAGATGATCCAGAAGTGCAGCACGTTGCTGATCATGCTGTCAAGACTATACAGCAGAGGTCTAACTCTTTGTTTCCTTATGAACTCCAAGAGGTTGTTCATGCCAACGCTGAGGTATCTTTCTTTACTCGTATTTCAAACCTTGAACTGAAGCTTATTTAATACTATCTGCACTTGATTTTAACTATGGTTTCAGGTCAGTGGGGAGGCTGCAAAGTACAACATGGTTCTGAAGTTGAAGAGAGGGGAGAAGGAGGAAAAGTTCAAGGTGGAGGTTCACAAGAACCATGAAGGTGTTCTTCATCTCAACCACATGGAGCAGCACCATGACTAGTCATCTCCTCTGTTTATGTAATAATGACTGTTTGTTTGCTTACTCTGTAAGATATTTTAACTTCTGATGCTACTATAAAACCCTTAAATAACATACCAGAAGAAATAAATTAAGTTGCAGTCTTCGATTCATACAATAAACGGAAACAGGAAGAAGACTTGGATAACAGAAAGAGCATTTTTTCTAGACAAACCGCTAAATGCTGCTACTCTATATTTGTCCTACTTTGTGCTGCTTAGCCCTCTTCGTCATAATCTTCCTCGTCCTCGTCCTCGTCTATCCTCTTACCCAAACTTGCTAACTGTGTTGGATCGATCTTGCCCAACTCCATAGGCCAGCCTGGATATTCTTCTGAGGTCGTAGCTTTGTCTGCAGCTGGGACTGGTGCCGGTTTGGTTTCGTTTAGGTCGAGGGATTCAGCGTTGAGGTCAATGTCAATGCCTTCTTTTGGATTTTGAAGTTGCTGCTTGGTGTCTTCTTTTGATGCTGCAATGTCGCCATCGACATCCTTCTTCTCGTTCTCTTGTGGTGATGACGCTGACACATGCATCTGGTTACTGTCTTGAGGAGGTGGCTGTTCCGCCATGGCGGTCTCAAGCTCCACCTCGCGGTTCAGATTTTCTCTTTCGGCTGCTTTAGCAGCTCGTCAACCGCGACCTCTTCCTCGTCCTCTCCCTCTACTACCCCTGCCACTGGGCTTAGCATTCCCCACCTCTTGCTGCAATAATAAGCCCAATGCCAACAACAGTGTTGAATGGATGTTAGTGCTCCACACCAATAGACATTAAATGAAGTAACTAAGAAGAACATGAGCTCACTGTTTTGCTTTTCTTATTTTCCTCGTCGCTGTCATTCACTTCGTCACTGATCGGCTTCCTGATTTAAATAAACCATTTCGATTCAGCTTGCTACTGGCTTATATCAATTAAATAACCAGAGTATACGGAGCCAGGAGGTCCAACCTTCTCTTGGAGATGGTGCGATCATCCATGGTAACGTCACCAGTCCCATGGGCCTGCCCTTGCGCTTGGCCGTAGTCAGGAACCTTGCTCACAACTTCCCTCAGAAAATCAAACACGTTATATCTTTCCACAGTGTTTTCTGTAAACAACAAAACAAGTTCAATAAACGTGGATGCAGTAGTTGCATCACCAAACACCGTATGAAGAAAAAGAGCAAAATGTACTTTAAACACACAAATATGTGGTATAAAGTTCTGTAACATCAACAACATCCTCTAGGTGTTGGACGCAGTCAAATAGGACCAATAATTGGAAGCTCTTCCGCTTAACAACATCACCTCAACCAGAATATTAATAGTTACAACATCTAAAATGCATTCATGCTCTTTAGGCAGTAGCGACATTTGTTAGCATGCAGAAGGATCAAAAAACAAAGTTTAAGCAATCAGTTGCTTACAGGTGCAAAGAGCTGACGGTCTTGGGCTCCTCTCTCGAGGGTAATCTCATACGTGCGATCGCAAAGGTCTTGCAAGAACAATTCCAAAGATTTTGCTGCAGTAACAGAACATGAAATTAAGCAAAAAAGGTCTCCCAACCAAACAACTGCCTTAAAACTGAAGTAAAACAAAATGACTCACAGACTAGGACAGGCACTGCCAAAGCAATCTTGCCAACATCCTCATCAGCTTGCATAATCTTTTTAATACGAGCCTGAAAATGAAAAATCATTGTATACAAACGTAATACATTAACACACAAACGGAAAGTTCAGTTCTTTGAATAATCCTATCGTCAACACTATACTAACTTTTAAAAAAAAAAAAAAACAATTCGTGTATGTATATTCATTCCATGCTCAACTAATGACAATAGTCCTCTTTATAAACACTATCTTTATCTTATCCAATTAAAATGGGGGAAATTGATTGCTAGGTCAACCAATTTCATCAGAAATGACATTACTTAATCTAAACAACTTGGTCTTAGAAGAAACACGATCCAAAAAGGTCATCAATCGTAGACGAGAAAAAACTTACAGCTGGGAAGCGAGTATCGAGCTTCTTCCTCATGATTTTGAAATCCCCCAATCAAGAGAAACACGCCAAATCCCACCACAGCAGAAGAGACAGAGCAAACGAGGGGGGGGGGGGGGGGGGGGGGGGATCCTAAATACAGAAACTCCTTTACTAAAATCGGAAAGTTATTCTTCGTCTATGGGACACTGCCAGATCCGGCGACGGCGGTTTCCTTTGTTCCTACTATCTCTCCTCCTCGATTGAATTAAGATTAAATTTAAGTTTATAAAACAAAAGGTTTGGTCAAAAGAAAGAAAGCAAAAAAAAGGTGGTAAATTAAAAGTTATAATATTTAGTTAGTTGGCAGATTGACTAATCCGATTGTTTGGAAACATCTAACCATACACATGGTTAGTTATTATTGGATTACACAAGACTTACGCGTCACAGGACTATTATTCTAAAATCTTCATCCACTTTTTTTAAAGGATAAATTAGATCATAATCCGCGCAACCACGCGAATTTTTGTTTTTATTTATTTTATATAAATATTTAGTTTTCAATTCTAAATTGGTATATATTATACTCCCTCCGTTTCAATATAGATGATGTTTTAGAATGATTATTTTGTTTCAATTTACATGAAATTTGATATTTTAAAGTTAACTTTAACTTTATTGGAACATGTTCAACCAATTAGATTTTAACTTTAACATATGGAGGTATAACATAACAACGTTAAATTATATCTTTTTAATTTATACTTTCTATAAATCTAATTGATCATCTATTGTTTAAATCCAATTATTGATAGCCATAAAAGTTTCTGGTAGCCCTAAAATTTAAATAATAAGATTAAAGATTAAATGTAACATAACTTTCTAGAAATAGGTCCATTTTAAAAAAATCACACATGAATTAAAGTTGTGACTCTGTTTTAAATATAAGATGGATAATGCATCTTGTATCTTTGTTGAGGGAGATATATCCCTGACCAGAAATATATACTCCTCTATTATTATTATAAAGGTGTTCTCATATTTCTTTTTTTTTGGTAATATGTTTAATTTCGTACCACTTTCAAAAGTACATGCTGTGCAGCTTAGTGAGCGAAAACATAAAAACACAAACCACCCACAACAAGAAACAGAGGGAAAAATAAAGAAGAGTCGAGGAGAGTCAAGGAGGGTGGGTGCATGCGAAGAAGAACTGAAGAATGGATGGCTGGATCGAGAGGAGCCAGTCCCTTATTTGTCTATCAACTGCAGAGCAAATAGAGATAGCAGTAGTCGAGAATGAAGTAAATACCTATGAGTTACATGGGTCTTCCACTGATGACACAGGTTATGCGGCAACAAGACTATCTCCCTCTATTGAGAAAATTCGAGGTAGAATAAACACTTGGACTAGCCGCTTCCTCTCCTATGCCGGAAGGTTGCAACTGATCTAGTATGTGCTTATGAGTATAGTAAACTTCTGGGCCTCTGCATTCAGACTCCCAAACAAATGTCTGGAAGAAATAGAACGGCTCTGTTCTCCATTCTTATGGACTGGTCCGGAGCTCAAGTCCACAGGCGTAAAAACAAGCTTGGAAAGAGATCTGCTTGACTAAGAGCGAGGAAGGTTTGGGTATAAGACCGCTTAAAGAAGTAATCTGGTCTACAATCTAAAGCTTATATGGAGAATGCTCTGAGGGAAGTCTTTGTGGGGGACTGGATAAAGCACAACTTGCTTAGAAAGAGAAGTTTTTGGGAAGTAAATGGAAATACTCAAGCAGGGTCTTGGATGTGGAAGAAAATGCTTAAGCTACGTGATGTAGCTAAGTCTTTCTACATGAAGACCGTAGGCAATGGGAGACATACTTCATTTTGGTACGATCGATGGTCTGACCTAGGAGTATTAATGGATGTACTGGGATAGAGAGAGGTCTAATAGACTTGGGTATTAGAAGAGATGCCACTGTGGAGGATGTCCTTCGACTCCTCGAAGAAGAATGAGGCATCGTTCGCGCATGCTGAAAGATATTGAAAGGGCCCTGGACTCTTTTAGAGATCAACTGAACACTGCAGAGGATGATTTCGACATGTGGAGACGATCATCTGGCTACAAACCAAAATTTTTGATACAAGAGACTTTGTTGCTTCTTTGGCCGAAAGGTATATGGTTCTCGCAGGCTACCCAAAGTTTGCTTTCATGGCTTGGCTTGCAACTAGGGGAAGACTATCTACCATGGATCGGGTTTCTCAATGGAGTCAAGGCATTGACACAAGTTGTGTCTTATGCAAAACACTCCAGAATCCCAGAACCATCTTTCTTCGAGTGTTCCTTCTCAGCTCAAGTTTGGGAGCATCTAGTCAAAGGTATATTGCAGAACTCATACACTGCAGAATGGACTGGTATTAAGATATTGCTTGTTGATCGGAATCTGGAGAGATACAAGTTGTTATGTACTCGATACGCCTTCCAAGCGCTGTCTATGCGATATGGAGAGAACGCAATAGGCGCATGCATGGAGAACCACCGCTGCCCACTCAAGCTCTGATGAAGCTTGTTGATAAAGGTATGCGAAACAAACTCAGCTTTAATAAAACTACATGGATGGAAGAGATTTGAAGGCATTTTGCAGTTTTGGTTTGCTACAAGAGTGTAAATAGAGTACAGATTAGGAGTGGTAAACGAGTAGCGGAGTTCCATCTTTAACATAGGATGCACTTGATATAAAGAGGTTTTTGGTGAATAAAATTTAACACATTAAAAAAAGAAAGAATGAAGCAATATTTCCTATTCCTTTCTTTCCAAATTAAGTAGATGGATGATTGGAACATGGGATTGATAATACACCTAGCCTGAGGTGAAGAAGAGTTTCTGGCCAAACTGACCTAAAAAAAAAAAGAACTCATCAAATTATTTTTGGGTAGATCCGTAAATACTGAAATTTTAATTTAAATCAGTAATTCCGAGAAAAAAATGAAATAAACTAAACTAAAATCAGTACATATATTGGGGTTAACTCGAGATGGTAGGCTAAACCTTGACTACATGCATTTCAAAATTAACTGATATCCATTACACAGAAATCAACGGCAATATTTGCTCCCGAGTACAACACTATAAAAGCATCCAGTAGATATATAGCAAAATTAAATACCCAGCGACTGTAACAATAAGAAAATACAAGTGTTGGAGTCTCACCACACACACTTTGATTACTCCAGTGAGGAATTAAAGATAATTACCTAAATCAAATAGAATAATAGATTAATGTAGTGCATATGTCAAACACGTGACCCTTGAAAAGGCAATCACGTTCATTGTAAACTATACAATATGAATAGGAAATAATTATAAAAAAAGAATAGGAAATAATTAAGTTAGCTTTTCTATGATTAAATAATTTCCTTTTATCGTCATAAGACTTTAGCTATATATATGTATGCCATATGAGAACACATCACAGGGATCAATTAATATGGCTCCAACGATAAAAACCATTGGGGAATACAAGACTCACCAAGATTATTTCGTCGATTTCTTTGGAGACAATTTGTTAGTCACTCAACCGAGACACCCTCCGTCATCAGGCGATGGATCCGAGACGTCGTCTACCGTCACCGTCGCTCGCGTTCTTCTCACCTCTCGTCGTTGGAGTCGGCGTCCAGTGGACACCGTCATGGTACTTCTCACCACCGGCGTACGACCGTCCAGCGGATACACTCCAGCTATGCGTGGGAACATCAGTTCTCATCGTCCAGCTCTCTTACGGTCAGCGCGTCCCCAACATCCTTCGACGTTTCCTCACGAATCCCGACACGACTTTTGTCGGTTTCTGGAACAGCAAGACGTGAGAAAGCTGGAAATAACGAGACACCAGTTGGAGATTGGAGAGCTTCTTGATGTAAGGAAGTACGTCGCAGATCAACAAGGTAGGAGTCTGAGGGGTCGTTCGTTTGAGGGGATTGTTGAGGAATGTATGGGGCTGAAGGAGTGAAGCTAGATCGGAAGATAAGCAAGAGTGATTGGAGTGTTGACTACCTCAGCAAAGAGCAGTTAGTTCAGGTGTCAGTAGATGCTTATGTTTCTTTCAAGCTCGGTGTTGATGCTCGTTTATGGCAAGTTTGAAGACATGTATCAAGAGGAATACTATGTCCTGAATCTTTAGTCTTTACTCTTTTGTTAGATTGTCGAAAAAGAAAATGTTATCACTCGTTAATTTCTTCCATGAGGTAATAAGATTATAAATATATAACTAAATGTCCTTGATATCATCCATCTTGCAGCGTTTTACACAAGATGAGTAAGGTATAAAGTATTAGTAGAACTGTGCAATAGGACACTGTCACGCTAACAAACAAAAAGACACTGTAACGATGGTCGGAGAGAAACAAGGTCTGTTACGGTACTCGGTAGCGTGTCCTAGATAAGCCAAATGCAGGACGCCATACAGATGCATACAGTGATCGTACAAGAGGCGTGAGAGATGCGAAAGTCTTGCCTAAAATGCATCTGAAGTTCTCAACCGTCCCAAATTGAACAACTTTTTTTTTTCTTTTTTTACGGATAAATTGATAGTGTATTTGTATTTGTTGTTGCATAGCTTCACCAGAATATATATATATAATATATATATTATCCAATAATATTATATAGATATTTTCTTTTTTTCTTGGGTCAGAATTCTCAGAAAATTTTAAATTTGAAAGTTATCGTTATTTTTTTGGGAGGGGATAATTTTTAAAATTTAATCAGCAATTGCCGAAATAGTAAATAAAAAAATTTAAAAAATATCAGTAATTACTTTGGGGTTGGAGTAGATGACTCGATAGTGTGATAAGCTAAACCTAGCCTACATGCATCCCAACCGTTCAAATATAGCTGACATAAATTTCACGAGATCAACGGGGGCTAGTAACGCTTTTAATTAAGTAGATTTTCTATGATTAAATACTTTCTTTTACCATCATAATAAAGCTTTGGCTATTTATATGCATGACAATGAGAACAAATCACACAGATCAGATTACAAGCCCTGGAGCGTTATTGTTTTTTCCTCTCTCCTTCACATTTCAGATTAGTAAAACAAATCAAATGGCTCCAACGATCAGAACCCTCGCGAAATACAAGTCTTGACCATACTACTACTCTGTCGATTTCTTTGGAGAAGATTTGAAAGTCACTCTAACAAGAGTACTCCCTCAGACATAGACGATGGATCCGAGATGTCGTCTTCCGTCCCGTCGTTCACGCTCTTGTCACCCATTATCGTTGGAGTCGGCGTCAACTGGGCACCACATTGGTATTTCTCAGCGCCGCCGTGTCACTACCGTCCTGTGGATACTCTCCAGTTATGCGGGAACATAGTGTCTCATCATCCAGCTCTTACTGTAATTAAGCGTGTCCCCGACATCATTCCAGGTTCCTTACGGATCCAAACACAATTTTGTCGGTATTAGGAACAGTCAAGACGCGAAGAGGGCTAGCACGAAATAGACATCAGTTGGAGATTGGAGAACTTCTTGACGCAGGGATGTATGTCGGGGACACGCTTAATTACAGTAAGAGAGATGGATGAGAGACACGATGTTCCGACGCATAACTGGAGAGTATCCAAGGACGGGTAGTGACACGGAGGCGCTAGAAATACCAATGTGGTGCCAGTGACGCGACCTCCAACGATCAAGCGGGTGACAAGAGCGTGAAACGACGGTGAGGAAGACGACATCTCGGATCCATCGTCTAATGTCTGAGGGAGTACTCTTGGTTTAGAGTGACTGTCAAATCTTCTCCAAAGAAATCGACAGAGTAGTAGTATGGTCAGACTTATTTCGCGAGGGTTCTGATCGTTGGAGCCATTTGATTTGTTTTACTAACTCTGAAATGTGAAGGAGAGAGGAAAAAAACAATAACGCTCCAGGGCTTGTATACTGATCTGTGTGATTTGTTCTCATATGTCATGCATATAAATAGCCAAGCTTATTATGATGGTAAAAGAAGTATTTAATCATAGAAAATCTAACTTAATTAAAAGCGTTACTAGCCCCCGTTGATCTTCGTGAAATTTATGTCAGCTATATTGAACGGTTGGGATGCATGTAGGCTAGGTTTAGCTTATCACACTATCGAGTCATCTACTCCAACCCCAAAGTAATTACTGATATTTTTTAAATTTTTTATTTACTATTTCGGCAATTGCTGATTAAATTTTAAAAATTATCCCCTCCCAAAAAAAAATAACGATAACTTTCAAATTTAAAATTTTCTGAGAATTCTGACCCAAGAAAAAAAGAAAAATCTATATAATATTATTGGATAAATATATATATATATATATATATTTCTGGTGAAGCATATGCAACAAAAATACAAATACACTATCAATTTATCCCGTAAAAAAAGAAAAAAAAAAAGTTGTTCAATTTTGGAGGTTGAGAACTTCAGATGCATTTTAGGCAAGACTTTCGCATCTCTCACGCCTCTTGTACGATCACTGTATGCATCTGTATGGCGTCCTGCATTTGGCTTATCTAGGACACGCTACACGAGTACCGTAACAGACCTTGTTTTCTCCGACCATCGTTACAGTGTCTTTTTTGTTTGTTAGCGTGACAGTGTCCTATGCACAGTTCTACTAATACTTTATACCTTACTCATCTTGTGTAAAACGCTGCAAGATGGATGATATCAAGGACATTTAGTTATATATTTATAATCTTATTACCTCATGGAAGAAATTAACGAGTGATAACATTTTCTTTTTCGACAATCTAACAAAAGGAGTAAAGACTAAAGATTCAGGACATAGTATTCCTCTTGATACATGTCTTCAAACTTGCCATAAACGAGCATCAACACCGAGCTTGAAAGAAACATAAGCATCTACTGACACCTGAACTAACTGCTCTTTGCTGAGGTAGTCAAAACTCCAATCACTCTGCTTATCTTCCGATCTAGCTTCACTCCTTCAAGCCCAATACATTCCTCAACAATCCCCTCAAACGAACGACCCCTCAGGACTCCTACCTTGTTGATCTGCGAACGTACTTCCTTACATCAAGAAGCTCTCCAATCTCCAACTGGTGTCTCGTTATTTCCAGCTTTCTCACGTCTTGGCTGTTCCAGAAACCGACAAAAGTCGTGTCGGGATTCGTGAGGAAACGTCGAAGGATGTTGGGGACGCGCTGACAGTAAGAGAGCTGGACGATGAGAACTGATGTTCCCACGCATAGCTGGAGTGTATCCGCTGGACGGTCGTACGCCGGTGGTGAGAAGTACCATGACGGTGTCCACTGGACGCCGACTCCAACGACGAGAGGGTGAGAAGAACGCGAGCGACGGTGACGGTAGACGACGTCTCGGATCCATCGCCTGATGACGGAGGGTGTGTCCGGTTTGAGTGACTAACAAATTGTCTCCAAAGAAATCGACGAAATAATCTTGGTGAGTCTTGTATTCCCCAATGGTTTTTATCGTTGGAGCCATATTAATTGATCCCTGTGATGTGTTCTCATATGGCATACATATATATAGCTAAAGTCTGACGATGATAAATAAAAGGAAATTATTAATCATAGAAAAGCTAACTTAATTATTTCCTATTCTTTTTTTTATAATTATTTCCTATTCATATTGTATAGTTTACAATGAACGTGATTGCCTTTTTCAAGGGTCACGTGTTTGACATATGCCACTACATTAATCTATTATTCTATTTGATTTAGGTTAATTATCTTTAATTCCTCACTGGAGTAATCAAAGTGTGTGTGGTGAGACTCCAACACTTGTATTTTCTTATTGTTACAGTCGCTGGGTATTTAATTTTGCTATATATCTACTGGATGCTTTTTATAGTGTTGTACTCGGGAGCAAAATATTGCCGTTGATTTCTGTGTAATGGATATCAGTTAATTTTGAAATGCATGTAGTCAAGGTTTAGCCTACCATCTCGAGTTAACCCAATATATGTACTGATTTTAGTTTAGTTTATTTCATTTTTTTCTCGGAATTACTGATTTAAATTAAAATTTCAGTATTTACGGATCTACCAAAAATAATTTGATGAGTCTTTTTTTTTTAGGTCAGTTGGCCAGAAACTCTTCTTCACCTCAGGCTAGGTGTATTATCAATCCCATGTTCCAATCATCATCTACTTAATTTGGAAAGAAAGGAATAGGAAAATATTTGCTTCATTCTTTCTTTTTTTTAATGTGTTTAAATTTTATTCACAAAAACCTCTTTATATCAAGTGCATCCTATGTTTAAAGATGGAACTCCGCTACTCGTTTACCACTCCTAATTGTACTCTATTTACACTCTTGTAGCAAACCAAACTGCAAAATGCCTTCAAATCTCTTCCCACATGTAGTTTATTAAGCTGAGTTTGTTCGCATACCTTTATCAACAAGCTTCATCAGAGCTTGAGTGGGCAGCGGTGGTCTCCATGCATGCGCCTATTGCGTTCTCTCCATATCGCATAGACAGCGGCTTGGAAGGCGTATCGAGTACATAACAACTTGTATCTCTCCAGATTCCGATCAACAAGCAATATCTTAATACCAGTCCATTCTGCAGTGTATGAGTTCTGCAATATACCTTTGACTAGATGCTCCCAAACTTGAGCTGAGAAGGAACACTCGAAGAAAAAGATGGTTCTGGGATTCTGGAGTGTTCTTGCATAAGACACAACTTGTGTCAATGCCTTGACTCCATTGAGAAACCCGATCCATGGTAGATAGTCTTCCCCTAGTTGCAAGCCAAGCCATGAAAGCAAACTTTGGGTAGCCTGCGAGAACCAATACCTTTCGGCCAAAGAAGCAACAAAGTCTCTGTATCAAAAATTTTGGTTGTAGCCAGATGATCGTCTCCACATGTCGAAATCATCCTCTGCAGTGTTCAGTTGATCTCTAAAAGAGTCCAGGGCCCTTTCAATATCTTTCAGCATGCGCGAACGATGCCTCATTCTTCTTCGAGGAGTCGAAGGACATCCTCCACAGTGGCATCTCTTCTAATACCAAGTCTATTAGACCTCTCTCTATCCCAGTACATCCATTAATACTCCTAGGTCAGACCATCGATCGTACCAAAATGAAGTATGTCTCCCATTGCCTACGGTCTTCATGTAGAAAGACTTAGCTACATCACGTAGCTTAAGCATTTTCTTCCACATCCAAGACCCTGCTTGAGTATTTCCATTACTTCCCAAAAACTTCTCTTTCTAAGCAAGTTGTGCTTTATCCAGTCCCCCAAAGAGACTTCCCTCAGAGCATTCTCCCATATAAGCTTTAGATTGTAGACCAGATTAACTTCTTTAAGCGGTCTTATACCCAAACCTTCCTCGCTCTTAGTCAAGCAGATCTCTTTCCAAGCTTGTTTTACGCCTGTGGACTTGAGCTCCGGACCAGTCCATAAGAATGGAGAACAGAGCCGTTCTATTTCTTCCAGACATTTGTTTGGGAGTCTGAATGCAGAGGCCCAGAAGTTTACTATACTCATAAGCACATACTAGATCAGTTGCAACCTTCCGCATAGGAGAGGAGGAAGCGGTAGTCCAAGTGTTTATTCTACCTCGAATTTTCTCAATGAGAGGGAGATAGTCTTGTTGCCGCATAACCTGTGTCATCAGTGGAAGACCCATGTAACTCATAGGTATTTACTTCATTCTCGACTACTGCTATCTCTATTTGCTCTGCAGTTGATAGACAAATAAGGGACTGGCTCCTCTCGATCCAGCCATCCATTCTTCAGTTCTTCTTCGCATGCACCCACCCTCCTTGACTCTCCTCGACTCTTCTTTATTTTCCCTCTGTTTTTTGTGTGTTTTGGTGGTTTGTGTTTTATGTTTTCGCTCACTAAGCTGCACAGCAGGTACTTTTGAAAGTGGTACGAAATTAAACATATTACCAAAAAAAAGAAATATGAGAACACCTTTATAATAATAATAGAGGAGTATATATTTCTGGTCAGGGATATATCTCCCCAACAAAGATACAAAGATGCATTATCCATCTTATATATTAAAACAGAAGTCACAACTTTAATTCATGTGTGATTTTTTTAAAAATGGACCTATTTCTAGAAAGTTATGTTACATTTAATCTTTAATCTTATTATTTAAATTTTAGGGCTACCAGAAACTTTTAGGCTATCAATAATTGGATTTAAACAATAGATGATCAATTAGATTTATAGAAAGTATAAATTAAAAAGATATAATTTAACGTTGTTATGTTATACCTCCATATGTTAAAGTTAAAATCTAATTGGTTGAACATGTTCCAATAAAGTTAAAGTTAACTTTAAAATATCAAAATTTCATGATGTAAATTGAAACAAAATAATCATTCTAAAACATCATCTATATTGAAACGGAGGGAGTATAATATATACCAATTTAGAATTGAAAACTAAATATTTATATAAAAATAAATAAAAAAAAAATTCGCGTGGTGGTTGCGCGGATTATGATCTAATTTATCCTTTAAAAAAGTGGATGAAGATTTTAGAATAATAGTCCTGTGACGCGTAAGTCTTGTGTAATCCAATAATAACTAACCATGTGTATGGGTAGATGTTTCCAAACAATCGGATTAGTCAATCTGCCAACTAACTAAATATTATAACTTTTAATTTACCACCTTTTTTTTGCTTTCTTTCTTTTGACCCAAACCTTTTGTTTTATAAACTTAAATTTAATCTTAATTCAATCGAGGAGGAGAGATAGTAGGAACAAAAAGGAAACCGCCGTCGCCGGATCTGGCAGTGTCCCATAGACGAAGAATAACTTTCCGATTTTAGTAAAGGAGTTTCTGTATTTAGGATCCCCCCCCCCCCCCCCCCCCCCCCCCCCATCGGTTTGCTCTGTCTCTTCTGCTGTGGTGGGATTTGGCGTGTTCTCTTGATTGGGGGATTTCAAAATCATGAGGAAGAAGCTCGATACTCGCTTCCAGCTGTAAGTTTTTTCTCGTCTACGATTGATGACCTTTTTGGATCGTGTTTCTTCTAAGACCAAGTTGTTAGATTAAGTATGTCATTCTGATGAAATTGGTTGACCTAGCAATCAATTTCCCCATTTTAATTGGATAAGATAAAGATAGTGTTATAAAGAGGACTATTGTCATTAGTTGAGCATGGAATGAATATACATACACGAATTGTTTTTTTTTTTTTTTAAAAAGTTAGTATAGTGTTGACGATAGGATTATTCAAAGAACTGAACTTCCGTTTGTGTGTTAATGTATTACGTTTGTATACAATGATTTTTCATTTCAGGCTCGTATTAAAAAGATTATGCAAGCTGATGAGGATGTTGGCAAGATTGCTTTGGCAGTGCCTGTCCTAGTCTGTGAGTCATTTTGTTTTACTTCAGTTTTAAGGCAGTTGTTGGTTGGGAGACCTTTTTTGCTTAATTTCATGTTCTGTTACTGCAGCAAAATCTTTGGAATTGTTCTTGCAAGACCTTTGCGATCGCACGTATGAGATTACCCTCGAGAGAGGAGCCAAGACCGTCAGCTCTTTGCACCTGTAAGCAACTGATTGCTTAAACTTTTGTTTTTTGATCCTTCTGCATGCTAACAAATGTCGCTACTGCCTAAAGAGCATGAATGCATTTTAGATGTTGTAACTATTAAATCTGGTTGAGGTGAGGTGATGTTGTTAAGCGGAAGAGCTTCCAAGTTATTGGTCCTATTTTGACTGCGTCCAACCCTAGAGGATGTTGTTGATGTTACAGAACTTTATACCACATATTTGTGTGTTTAAAGTACATTTTGCTCTTTTTCTTCATACGGTGTTTGGTGATGCAACTACTGCATCCACGTTTATTGAACTTGTTTGTTGTTTACAGAAAACACTGTGTGGAAAGATATAACGTGTTTGATTTTCTGAGGAAGTGTGAGCAGGTTCCTGACTACGGCCAAGCGCAAGGGCAGGCCCATGGGACTGGTGACGTTACCATGGATGATCGCACCATCTCCAAGAGAAGGTTGGACCTCCTGGCTCCGTATACTCTGGTTATTTAATTGATATAAGCCAGTAGCAAGCTGAATCGAAATGGTTTATTTAAATCAGGAAGCCGATCAGTGACGAAGTGAATGACAGCGACGAGGAAAATAAGAAAAGCAAAACAGTGAGCTCATGTTCTTCTTAGTTACTTCATTTAATGTCTATTGGTGTGGAGCACTAACATCCATTCAACACTGTTGTTGGCATTGGGCTTATTATTGCAGCAAGAGGTGGGGAATGCTAAGCCCAGTGGCAGGGGTAGTAGAGGGAGAGGACGAGGAAGAGGTCGCGGTTGAACGAGCTGCTAAAGCAGCCGAAAGAAAATCTGAACCGCGAGGTGGAGCTTGAGACGCCATGGCGGAACAGCCACTCCTCAAGACAGTAACCAGATGCATGTGTCAGCGTCATCACCACAAGAGAACGAGAAGAAGGATGTCGATGGCGACATTGCAGCATCAAAAGAAGACACCAAGCAGCAACTTCAAAACCAAAAGAAGGCATTGACATTGACCTCAACGCTGAATCCCTCGACCTAAACGAAACCAAACCGGCACCAGTCCCAGCTGCAGACAAAGCTACGACCATCAGAAGAATATCCAGGCTGGCCTATGGAGTTGGGCAAGATCGATCCAACACAGTTAGCAAGTTTGGGTAAGAGGATAGACGAGGACGAGGACGAGGAAGATTATGACGAAGAGGGCTAAGCAGCACAAAGTAGGACCAAATATAGAGTAGCAGCATTTAGCGGTTTGTCTAGAAAAATGCTCTTTCTGTTATCCAAGTCTTCTTCCTGTTTCCGTTTATGTATGAATCGAAGACTGCAACTTAATTTATTTCTTCTGGTATGTATTTAAGGGTTTAATAGTAGCATCAGAAGTTAAAATATCTTACAGAGTAAGCAAACAAACAGTCATTATTACATAAACAGAGGAGATGACTAGTCATGGTGCTGCTCCATGTGGTTGAGATGAAGAACACCTTCATGGTTCTTGTGAACCTCCACCTTGAACTTTTCCTCCTTCTCCCCTCTTCAACTTCAGAACCATGTTGTACTTTGCAGCCTCCCCACTGACCTGAAACCATAGTTAAAATCAAGTGCAGATAGTATTAAATAAGCTTCAGTTCAAGGTTTGAAATACGAGTAAAGAAAGATACCTCAGCGTTGGCATGAACAACCTCTTGGAGTTCATAAGGAAACAAAGAGTTAGACCTCTGCTGTATAGTCTTGACAGCATGATCAGCAACGTGCTGCACTTCTGGATCATCTCCTGGAACTTCCCTCCATCCAGATGCATTCTCATCTGAATTTTCATGATCAAAACTCATTCTTAAACACAATCTCTCTCTCTCACATACATAAAAGGTATCCTTTTACTCAAAAAGTCATACCTTTCTTGCAGCCAAGATCTGAGGGAGTGATGGTAGTAGAAGGGGCACCATCATCACTAGCAGGCTTGAACTCCTGCAACTCCTTGAAGTTCAACCAAGGCTTCACCCACACTTTAGCCTCGTAAAGCTTCTTCTTCCCAGCCTCGATGATCTCCAGAGTCAGGTGGTGCATCGTTCCCGCCACAAACTTGCTCTTTCGCCTTCACCACTCTCGCAAACTCGAGCAGTGCATTCTACAAAATTGTAAACGTAAACTCAATTAATCAGATCACTATCCTCCAGAAAAATCAATTCCTAAAAATCTCTAATCAATCGGCACTAGGTCAAAGCAGAAACACGAATCTGAGACCGATCAAAGAGAGAGAGAGAGAGGGAGGGAAACAAACCTCTTTCTTGTTATGCTCATCGACAGCGAAACGAGCGAGGCTCTCGACCTCGACACTGTTCTCGTTAGCAGGTACATCGCGAACGCCTCCGAGCATGGCCATGTCGTCTTTGGAGAAAGTAGCGATCAGAGAGGAAATGAAGATGGAGGAGAGAGAGAGAACAACGACGAAGAAGAAACTGCTTTTCATCTTTATTTGGTTCGGTGATCTATGCGTTTCTTTTTAGAATTTTCGGTTTTTTCAGTCGTCGAAATGTCAAAATTACGGTTTGCAATTCGGTTTTGGTTTAGTTGGTACAGTTTTAATTTTAGTTCAGATCTAAAATTTCTGTGAAAATATTTGTAAAATTCTATAATTAACGTTCAAATATGCTTCGATTTTGAATCTGGTCTTGTAATGCATAAGAAAGAGGTGGCTATTAGAGTTTTGGACTGGTTTAATTCGGTCTAACCGGTAACTGTATCCAAACCTTAATATATACTACGCTAAGGTTTCAGTTTCACTCGAAAACGATGTTTGGAGATAGCGACACGTTATGCGAAACCTGTCGGCACTTGAAACCGACCATAAAAATCTTTCCTGATTTGTCTATTGAGGCCCATTTTAAAGCCCAATCCAACTTTCATATAGAATAGCAAATAGGGCTGGGCAAAAAATCCGGATCTGAATAATCGAACCGAAGCCCATCCAAAAGAGTAGTACCAAACTCGAACCAAAATTGATTAAATATCCGAACGGATTCAAAATTTTGGTATTTAAAGAACCGAAATATCTCGGGTACCCGAATGTAACCGAAATAGATTTATACCTAAATATAATACTTATTTTTAGATTTAATATATATTAAAACATCCAAAATATATAAGATACTTTAAGTGATCTAAAATACTTGAAAATATACATAAATAGTCAAAAGTAAATGTCTAAAATAGCTAAAATATATTCAAAACACCAAAATACTTGAAATATCTATTGATTTTCTATCCAAATATTCAAATTAAACCAATTTATATGTTAATTTTAGGTATTTTGACATATTATACAAATTTATATGTAATATATATTTTTTTTTTTTATAGATTTTGAGAAATTTAAGCATATAATGAATATTAAAATTTAAAAATAATTTAAATGGGTTATCCGAACCCGAACCGAACCCGCAAAGATCCGAACCGAACCGAACCCGAACCAAAATTTAGAAATACCCGAATAGGACTGAAATCTTTAAACCCGAAAACCTGAAAACCCGAAATCCGAATATATCCGAACCGAACCCAAACGTCCCTGATAGCAAACATCGCAAATATTACTCCTCCGTTTTATTTAGTTGGGTATTCCCTTATTGTTTTCACATACAAAGCTGCTGCTATTGCATAGCAGCGTCGAGGAAGGAGTTAACAGAAGCAAAGGACCTTTGATTGTAACAATCAAGGTTACCTGCTGCTATTACATAGCAGCGTCGAGGAAAGATTTAAAAGAAGCAAAGGGCCTTTGGTTGAAACAGTCAAGGTTATCTCCAGTATTCACACCGAAGATGCCACAGTACCTCTGATAAAACCCAATCCTATCAATGACCCTTGGGTCTGGGCCATGTCCACACTCTAATCCACCGTTAATGATATCCGTTGTCACACCGTAACCCGGTACTCTCCCGGCCGCAATGTCTGCGGGTGAAGGCTGCCACTGGCAGTTGATCACGGCATGGCACGAAGGTTTTGGAGACTGAGGAGTCATCCAGAACCAAATCGCGGTTTTGAAAGAGATCACTGGATCGTTGGAGACAAGGTCAGGGTTGTTGAGTAAGTCTTCTCCAATGGCTGCTCCACACTGTCCGTAGTTGTAGTTCCACGACAGCTGCATCGGCCCCTCTTCCGTAGTAACGTTTGCCAGGTGCGCATGGCCACGTTCCGCTCGGTGAACAGTAGTCTGAAGAAGGACTCACCTCTTCCTTGAAACAGTATCCCCATGCATATGGTCCGTCTGGTGCTGTTGGCCACCCACCTTCAACGTGCACCATCCATTTCATTAAATATATTAGTCACAACTTAGTCTAACACGTTATTTATAGAACTCTTTATTTGTTAAAACAGATAACGATGATTGACGTGCTAAGAATAGTTTGGGATATTAACGCGTTGAAAATTTAAAATGTTTTTTTTTTAATTTACGTTAAGTTTATAGTATTTATTGGCAAATGGTTATAATGACTGTTACTAGCTTATAATATATAATAAAAATAATTGTGTTTGCTTTTGGTGTTTGGGAAAATATTGTTTTGAAAATAATAAAATAAAATAAAAATAATAAAATAAAATCTGTTATATTTTTGTACTAAATATTTAAATTTGTTTCTTTTGAAGATTATGAAAATTTCAGACATTCAATCCGTTTGTAAGACTTAAGGAATAATACACCATACCAACATAAAACTTTGTTTTTGGAAAAAGATAGAAACATAATCAGTGCTTACCGGTGGTTCGTGGGAAGTCTGACCAAAGAAGGCAGAGAGCTCTTTCTTCCTTGCGGCAGTGTCTCCATTGTTGCAGAAGCTGGGGAAATATTTAGCGGCGGTGATAAAGGCATCATAAGTGTAGAAACCTCTAGCGGGACAAGCGGCATCGTTCCTATGTTTAAGCATGTCATCGAACTGAGATGTTGTTATGATATCAGTAAGACCGCCGGTGGGATCAGGAGGAGGAGGACCAGGAGGAGGTGGAGGGGGAGGAGGAGGACCACTGGGAGTGCACTGGCTCTGGCAGCCAGGCAGCGCACAGTAAGCTTCGGTGGAACCGCACCATCCGTACTCGCTGCAGCATAGATTGTTGGGGCAGAGGGCACCTCCCGCTTGTCGACCACATTGCTCGGCTGAAGAAAATGATAAAAAGAAACAAGAAGTTGAGTAAGAGAAGTAGTAAAGTCTTCATTTGCTCTGATTTTGATGGTTTCTTACTGAGGCAAGTAGGGGGTATTTATACTACTACTATGCATAGTTATACAATCAATGAATGTTAAATTTAATCCATAGTTATAAGACATGTGACCGTGTAGTATCGTGGGTTCACGATCACTTTTTCACACATAAAAAGAAGAAATTGTGATCTCGAGATGAATTATTATAAGGTAGCGCATTAGACGAAAGACTCCCATTTAATTTTATAATAACTCAAGACCAAATTATACACATGATTAATTAGTTATTATAAGGTTTCTCTTCCTATTCTAATGATTTTTTTCCAATGAGTCATGGTTAAATTATTGTATTGATAAGTAGGGTCAGCCCGTCCTACGGGCAAGATATACTTTACTTGCGATTTAGATTATTATTTTTGTATGATTTTGTGGTTTCTGTTTTAGGTTTGCATTTGCAAGAGATGTATATGATACACTACCAAAAAAGATCATATATATTACATCACATAAATAATATCAGAAAAACAAATGTTATTAATTTGAGATAATTATTAACAAATGATACAAAATATTTGTTTTAACATCAATTATTGTAATTGATGTTATTATTAACTTATCTTTGTCTATATTAATCTTTGTTAAGCAAGTGAAGATCAATTAAAAGATAAGATATATTGTATTTTCATATATGTGTAAAAATATGCAGTTTTTTTACTATTGTTTCTGTTGTTCTTATTAGAAATCAAAGGTTTGATAAATTAATAAAAAGCTTTCATTTTCATTAATGCAATTATTTTAATTTTTAGTGTTTGTTATATTTTTATTATAAAATTAAGTAAAATAAAAATGCATGTCACTACAGTTGAAATTTAACATAAATTATGAATTATTTTTCATTCTTATATATTTGTTTGTGAATGTGTTGGTACTTTCTTATACATTTTTAACCTATTGATTGATAATGTGAAAAATGAATCAATTTACAATTGTTTTTTTTTTTTGTCACAACTTATATTATAAAAGCTCAGAGAGCAACAGAGTTTACAATCAAAGTAGAAGATCCCGGAGCCATGCTCGACGGCGGGATGATAATAAAAAGCATTACAAAACATTGAAAGATAGAGCTTTCAAGGGGCGAGTCAAGCTCAGCGGTATAAAGAGTCCCATGGAGAAACTTCATCTTTTCTCTAAAGCGAACTGATAGTCGAAAATGACGTTGATACACCTGTAAGCAACGGTTGGAATGATGACCGACAAGAGCTTTTGGTGAGAAGCTCCATGACCGTATAGAAAACAAAGTCCTAACTGACTTGATTTGGCATTGACTAGAATAGATGGACTATGTGAATCCAGTAATGAGTAGATGACTATATTCACGACATTGAAAATATAATGAGGCTTGACGAGAACTTCTAAAGCAACGATGAGCAATGAGTCAAGACAAGAGCTTCTAGTTCCAGCATTACCGTGAAGGAACCATGAAGGTTTGGCCGAACAAACGCCAAATTGCCAGTCGTCGGACTCAAACAAGCTTTGAATGAACGAGCTAGAGTCGGGATTTTCAGATGGGCGAGCTTCTTGTGGGTGATTGCATAGGAGAGGCGCGACTACGGAGCGGAGAGCTAGTCTCACGTCCGGTAGTGACTCGTCCAGGAGGCGGTGGCGTAGCAGGTATTAGATCTGGCTGGCAATGCATATAATCGAAGAGGTGAGAACGACCAGATCCGGTGAGGCCTCCCTCGAGCTGAGAAGCTCCGGCGTTTCTAACACCAAGAGGAGACACAACAGGGACGAGAGCAAGTGTAGAGGAAACGGCGACGGCGTGGTGTGAAATCCGGCCCGGAAGGGAACATGTGAGCGGAGGAGCGGTGTGGTGTGAGGAGTAACATCGGGAGAAGAGTAACGTCTGGAGGGTCTGGTGGTTCCGGAGGGATGACGGGAGAGAGACCTTCAAGCGGGACGTTCAAACACGACGACGGCTGCGGATCTGGAGGGGGCCGGATACATGACGGAGGAGTAGTGACCATCATAGCCATGGAGAGGAACATGGCTGCTTCAGAGGGAGGAGGAAGGAGCAGCGTGGCTGAAGCAGGGGAGATCCATCGGAGGCGCCTTGGGATGCGGGTCTGAGAGAGTTTCTCTCTAGGGCGAAACAACCTCAAACTACGAAAAAACCCCCCCAAAAACTTTCAGTACGAAACCAATATTACAATTTGTTTTCTAAAGTTAGTTAAATAACATAACAATCTGAAATTGATTATTTAAGTATACACGCATTCTATTAAAACTTTTATCAAATAAACCATATCATCCCAACTTTTATCAAATAAACCAGCCAAGGTCGTACTACATTCTCGGATTAAGTAACACTCATTCATTTAGAAGTTTTAAAAATTATATTACTATGAAATTAAGTTAATAAAATAGATTCAAACCAATAGCTACTTTAAAATCATAATATGTAGACTAGAAAAGAAAATGTATCTTTACGTTAATGGAATTTAAACCAATATATTTTTTGGTTAAGTTCATAAAGAACTTTACAAAGCATATAAAATTTTCTTAGTAAAACTTAGTTAAATTGTTCGGATGGCCAATTAGTTTACATAGATATAGAGAATCATATAATCTATGGAACCATCAATGCATCCATGTTGTTTGTATTTCTCTTCTCATTGACACTTTCCTCTGCTGTTACTTCTCGGAGAGAGCCACGTAAAAGTAATTGTTGCATAATCTTTATTTTTCTTCTTGATTGTAATCCTCGAAAGAGTCAGCAGACATTGGTTTTGGCTCTTAAGTAGAGCCAAGTAAGTAGTTTACAAAGCTTTCATGACTCAGAATATAGACACGTATAAACATGCTATTGTACCACATCCCTTAGAGTACAATGACTGTTGCAATAAGCCAAAAGATAGAAATTTACAAATCAGAAATTTAACTATAGTTATACCAACTCTACTATTTTCTTTTTTGTTAAAATTTACAAAATTATCTTACCAAAAAAACGTAAAAAATGTAATCATTAATTCTTTTTATTGTTTGTCTTTTTCCCTCATCTTTGGTGCCGAACATTACCCTATCATGTAATTTATTTTTACCTTTTGCTCTCCTACCTTCGCTTTGTAGAGAGAATGCCATAAACAATGAGTCAATGACCCCAGCTTTGCACACAGCAAGGATACAATTGGCTACAAGCTGTACACAAAAAAGAAGAACCAAGATGGTCAGAATCATCTTTCATTATTGAGTAAAAACATAAAACATGAATTTCTCTTGAATCACCTTTTGATTTCACCAACCCGGATCGTTTTGGGTTCCATCACTCCAGAGACCACGAAGTTGTCAATATCAGTCTGCTGAGTTTGATCTTGGATCCTGCAAAACAAAAAAAACACATGAATGTGAAAAAACAGCTTTAGAAACAAATTTGTAGCACTAAACATAAATCAAGGAAAGATTAACGCTGGGCCAATGATCGAGTTCACACATTGCCAACAGCCGACATCAACAAAAAAAAAGGAAACAAATCGGATAATACTTCTCTCACAGACAATGTAGTTTCTCACTTTAGAGACACACTTCCCAAGGTAGTTTGATCCCCCATCCCTGAGCTCAAGGTCCTCGTAGATACCAACCAAAGCTCCACTCGGAACCACATATCTAACCTTGACACTTTTGATGTGTGGACATCGACCTATACCGTTATCAGATAAATATCCAGCAATCATGAGCTTCATTTATATGAATCAAAATCAATCTCTAACAAACAACTAACGTGAGACCAGAGAACATATCCAAATCATGAAATCTAGGTGAAGGATCAATAGAAACAGATCTGTCGCAAGAATCATATAAACATTATCAAGAACATGATCGATGATCAACGATCCATCATCTTCTCATAATATGTATTCACATTATCTAAAGCCTAAAAGACCACAATGTTTGTATGTTTCTAGTACATGATACTTACCGGGATGACTTGTCCTAGGCTCTTGATATAAATAGGCCTTCCATCTTTATAAATTCCATGATTCCCTTGAGGATAGTGCATTATGATGTTGACCAACTCTTTGAACCTGAAATCTTGTTTCGAGCAATAAAGCCAAAAACTTTATTATTTGGGCATGCTACTATGTACTCCGTTCTATAAAATCTAAGACCGAATATAGTATCCAGTTACCTACTTACCTTTATAATGCGATCTGTTCCAAATTCATTCTTCAATTAAACATTTCTTCCCATGCTGTGACAGTTTTGTTGATGTTGAATTCCATTGTTTTGAGAAACGTAGCTAGTGGTGAAACAAAACATATTAGAAACAAATAATGAATGCATTTTTAAAAATCAAACTTTTTTTCACGATACTATACCTCAACCTAATATGATAATGATTAATGTTGATTGGATTAATATATTAGAAACATAGCTAGTGGTGTTTTCACGTTTGCATTTTCCAGAATCCCATTATATTCTTAATTAACCCTCATGCAATATAATCATTAATAAAAAATTATAAATTCCAAAAAGACTGATCTAACATCGGAGGAGATGATGATGATCAATCCAATAAGAACATCAATAAGGAACTAAGAGACAATAAGGAACCTTAAAATAATCTAGAGATTCCTAAAATCAAACAAACACTGATGCTTACTATCTTGTTTACTGCGATGGATCCAGAAGCTATCTCGTTTCGATGGATGGACAGAAGTCGAAAGGACTGATCGAAACCCAACCAATGGAATCGGCACACAGACTTCTGCATCTCAGTCTCTCTAATGGAATCGTCACACAGACTTTTTGCTTCATCAGATTTAGGTTTCTGTTCATGGGCCATCGGGCCAACTTAACCATACAAATTTATCAGCCAAAACACTAATTATATAAGCTTAACCAAAAAAGCCCAACAAATATTAAGAATAAAATAATGAAGTGATGCGTTTCGTACGGACGAGACACGTGTCGGCACTACAAACCTCGACTTTCTGACCTGGCGCTGACGTGGACGCACAGGAGTGAATCAAGCATATTTTTATATATATAGATCTCGACGAAACCTACGTGCATGCAACTAGTGTCCATAATAATATAATCTCCCTTTACGTATAATACACAATAAACACTGACTACATCCATGTGGGCTTGATGTCTATTTTAAAATGAGACTAGGTGGTTGCCCGCAAATTTACGGGTATTAAATAATTTTAAAATTTTAATATAATATAATATTTTATGTTTTCGATCAGCAATAATAACGATTAATATTTTAAAACTGAATGTGAATTTTTGGTAGATAATTTTTTAATAATTTTTTTTTATTAATTTTTTTAATCTTAAATCGGATTTATATAGTATTTAGTTAGATTTTTTACAACTTTTACAAAACAATATTTAATTAAATTGTTTTATACCATTATTGTTAGAACATGCATATACATTTTAATTGGTTTGTATATCAAATTTTTCTTTTATAAAAAATATTAAAATCAAAAACATGAACTCAACTGACAAATAGACCTACACTTGCAACTAAAGTATAAAACACAAAAGTTATTAAAAAGTAAGAATATTAAAAATTTCATAAATTTAGGAATATACTTTTATTCATAATATTCTATGGATTGTTTTATAACTCATGTAATTGTGTGGTTATTTTGCTTTGAAAAAGGTTTTGAAAATGATGAACTTGTGAAAAAAAAATAATTTTTCGATTGATTCTTTTTTGATAACATTTTTATAACCTCTTAGAAAGGAAACTATACAACTATAAATAATTAATAAAATATTTTAAAGTTAGAATTTTATGAATTATTTCTCAGAAATTTTAAAATCCTTATAAAGATTATAAAACCTAATTAGTGGTTATAACTCAAGAAAACAATTTGTTATCTATGAAGAATAATTTATAAACTTAAAAGATTAAATTTTATAAAATAGTCCTATATATTAATTAAAATTAAAAACCATCGATAAGAATTTAGAAAAATATTTATAAAATTGTTAGATCATTTTTAAAATTTTAAATAATTTACAAACATGTTAACCTTATCAATGGTTATCAATTTTTAAAAATATTTAGAAAAATATTTTAGAAAGTTATTAAATAATTTACAAACCAGTAACCTTCATAAATATTTTCTAAACTCCTATAAATGATGAGAAATTCTTCCTTATAAATGGTTTTATAAATATTATAACAATTTTATAGATCTTTATATATTGATTTGTAAACTCTTATTAATGATATAATAATCATTATTGATGATTTGACACCTTAAAATGATTACCAAATATTTATATAATTATAAGCTATTATATATCCTTGATAACCCATTAGAAATGAATCAGTATAAATGACTTTAATTGTTTTTTACAAAATATATATTAATCATCACAGATGATTTTAAACTAATGTAAATAATTTATAAACTCACTATATGATGCATTAATAGTTATTATAATATTTTAATAGAATTATATGTTTTGTATATGCATATTATGACTTATATACGAAAATAAAGCTTTTTACAACTGTTTATAATAGAAAAAAGCTAGTATAATATTTTTATTAACTACTTTTTGACAACATACTTCATATAATTTTAAATAGACTATTAGTGCAAAAAAAGAAATGATGGAGTATTAAATAGAATTTCCATAATTGTTACCAATAAGTACTATAAATGATTATGCATAAGAATATATAAATAATTTGGCAACTAACATTAATTGGTTCTATGATTGCTTTTTTTAGATTTAATTAAAATAAATGAAAACTAAAAACCATTGACCAATGAAATTATAAGGATTTTTCTCAAATTACATGTATGAATGATACGTCAGCAGAAGTCAATAAAGTAACTTCTCAATTAATATATGGGAGGATAATAGAGTATTTATTTGGATTAGAAGAGATCTTATCTAGTTATCTAACTTTCACGCCTAGCTAGATAAACATTAATGATAAATAGATAAACTGGATATAGGCAATTCGTTGCAGATGGTCACATGGGATCACCTATTGATTCCACAATGAATCCCCGACTCACTGTTCTGCGTTTCGTTCAGACTCTCACAGCATGCGAATACTTGTATCTCCTTGATTGCTCTGATTTTGGAGATTCGGCTTACAAAGCATTAATCTTAATCTCCATCATCTGCTTATTTTCTCCTGTCTTAAAAGGGAAATAAACTACTTGTCACACATCTCTTAACTTTTTTAGTAGTATGATCCAAGTTTTATTCTTCCTGAAAAAGGGAACTATTAAGCCTATGTGAAGTTCCATTTATTTTGTTTCTAATCCGATTAACCATTAATTATTCATCTTTATCAATACAGATTACCGTTAATCATGCAAAGAAAACAATGTCTTGCTATGGCGACTTTATTTAATCGTGTAGAAACTTGAATGTCAGAATGGGGGTTAAGACATCTGTTTAACAACAAACTATCAAGTTTAAAGCCAACCGGCAACATAGTAGCAAGAATAAATATATAGCTATAATATATAGCAACGAGATAAATACAAACTGTTTCATTGCTTACTAGTGACAGTTTCGAGGACTGGTTTTCACTTTTCTGTACCTTTTCTGGCTATAAAATTTAACTATAAAATGTATAGCAATGGTTAAGTGAGATATTTGTAGTACCCGTCTCATTTTCTCTCTAGAACGGTGTACTACACTAAAGCTATAATAATTTAATACTGATTTCAACAAAATATTCACGTTTTTGTTTGAAAAGGGAAAAAATGCAATCTTGACCGAAAAGGGAAAAAGTGATTTTTTTGTTAGTTTTTTTAAATCATTTTTGATGCTTTTATTTTGATAATGATTTACTTTGATTGCTTTCAACTTTGTTGTTGTGGAGATAAATATGAAAATAAATTTAAATATTACAGATTGGATTTATAAGCCCATTCCAACTTTTATATAACAAAAACCGCAAATATAACTTCATATCTTGTGCTATAAAGAGTTCTTATTCAGTTTGATAATTAATCAAACCCTTATTATTTTCCGATACAAAGTTTATGCATATCACTCTTTATTAAATAGCAGCGTCGAGGGACAAATTACAGGATCAAATGGCCGTTGGTTGTAACAATCAAGATTATCTCCGGGGTCAGCTCCTAAGATTTCACAGTACCTCCTATAAAACCCAATCCTATCAGCAACTCTTGCGTCATAGCCATGTCCACACTCTATTCTACCGTTGAAGATATTCGATATCACACCGTAACCCGTAATCTCCCGGCCGCAATGTCTGCCGTTGAAGGCCTCCATAAATTTATCAACACGCCGTGGCTCCACGATTTTGGAGGCACAGGTTTCATCCAGAATAAAATCGCGACTTTGAAAGCTATCACTGGGTCGTTAGAGACAAGGTCAGGGTTGTTGAGTAAGTCGGCGTTAAGGGCTTGTCCATACGATCCGTACTCGTGGTTCCCCTTCAGCAGCACCGGTCCTCTTCCGTAGTAGCGCTTGCCAGGTACGCACGGCCACGTGTCACTCGGTGAACAGTAGTCTGAAGGAGGATTCAACTCTTCCTTGTAACAGTAACCCCACGTGTATATCGAAGTGTTTTTTGGATGACCAGTGGATCATAGGAAGTCTGACCAAAGAAAGCGGCGAGTTCTTTCTTCCTCGCGGCAGTGTCTCTGCCTCTGGCGAAGCTGGTGAAAAATAAGCCGCGGTGATAAAGGCTTCGTAAGCGTAGAAAACTGTTAGAAATTGAAGAACATAGCGAAGAACAAGAAAGAGATGTTTAATCTAGAAAGTAGAGAGAGAGATAGAGTAAATAAGGAGAATCTTATTTGCTTGATTGATTTGCTTATGGGAACATCCCATATATATAGGGGTTACAAGTATGGTAAATGGTAGATGAAATATGATAAACTAATAATCCATTGTCTTGAGACTTTAACCCACCATACATGCTTGTCCCTTGTAGTGGCATCTCCATTGTCTTGAGACCTTAACCCACCATGCATGCTTGTCCCTTGTAGTGGCATCTCCATTGTCTTGAGACCTTAACCAACCATGCATGCTTGTCCCTTGTAGTTGTATCTCCATTGTCTTGAGACCTTAACCAACCATCTTGTTTCTTATTGCTTCATCTTCACACTCCCCCTCAAGCTTGACCATAGGGACTGGTCAAACTTGGAAACCATGAAGCATTCCCTCATTAAAACCTTTAGCTTGGAAAAACCTCATGGGATAAAAACCAAGCCAAGGAAAAAGAGTAGAACACTTCATGGATAAGAGGATTAGTGTGATGAAAAATCTACGAGTCCTAACTTGGAATGTATGAACTCGCAAACCTTGGTGCTTGCAGCCTTGGTAAAGATGTCAGCTAGTTGATCCTCACTTCTTGTGTAGCAGGGTAAGATGATCCTTTGTTCCACTGCTTGCCTAACTTTATGACAATCCACCTCAATGTGTTTAGTCCTCTCATGGAACACACTGTTGGAAGCTATGTGTATTGCTGCTTGATTATCACAATGCATGGTGATTGGAGTTGATGTCTCTATACCCAAGTCTCGAAGTAGGTTTCTAATCCAAATCAACTCACTAGTGAGCTTCCTCATTGCCCTATATTCAGCTTCAGCACTTGAGCATGACACTATCTTCTGTTTCTTGCTCTTCCAAGTGACAAGATTGCCTCCAATAAATGTACAATAGCCGGTAGTGGATCTCCTATCCACTGTGTCTCCTGCCCAATCAGCATCACAATACCCAACTATCTCTGTATTTTTGTTGCATCCCATCCACACTCCTTGCCCTGGCGCCTCTCTTAGGTATCTTAGGATCCTTTCAACCATGTTCCAATGGTGTATCTTGGGAGCTTGCATATTCTGGCTTACTTGGTTAACTGCAAAGCATACATCAGGCCTGGTGATGGTGAGGTATATCAGCTTTCCTACAATTCTTCTATAGTGTTTAACGTCAATATAGGGCTTGTCTTCAATCTCCCCCTCACGCAGCACCTTATACCCATCTTCTAGTGGAGTCTTGGCTACTTTCGCTCCAAGATTTCCTGCCTCATTCAAAAGATCAAGTGTGTACTTCCTTTGAGATAAGAAAAGCCCCTCTTTAGAGCGGCATATTTCTATCCCTAGAAAGTACTTTAGCTCACCCAAATCTTTAATATCAAAAGTAGACTTAAGAAAGACTTTGGTTGAGATAATACCTTTCTTGTCACTTCCTGTGATGATAATATCATCTACATAAATAAGAATCACCACAATTCCTTGCTTGCTTGTGAGTGTGAAGAGTGTATGATCAGCTTCTGACTTTACAAACCCTCTTCCATTGAGAGTTGTACTCAGTTTGTGGTACCAAGCCCTTGGTGACTGTTTTAACCCATATATTGCTTTCTTCAACCTTAGGACATTCCCTGGCTTGACCATGTCTTCCATACCCGGAGGTGGCCTCATGTAAACCTCATCCTCCAGCTCTCCTTGAAGAAAAGCATTCTTGACATCCATCTGCCATAAATCCCATTCCAAGTTCATTGCCAATGAGAGTAGAATTCTTATGGTGTGGAGTTTAGCTACTGGTGCAAATGTATCCAAATAGTCTTCTCCATAGACTTGGGTGTATCCTCTTGCAACTAGCCTTGTTTTCTTTCTTTCTGGTTTCCCATTGGCAAGGTACTTGATGGTGAAGAGTAGACGGCTTGTAACAGCTTTCTTTCCTTTGGGAGCTCAGTTTCATACCAAGTATCATTCTTGATCATGGCACCAACTTCATCCCCAACTGACGCTCTCCACTCTTCATGCTTCATGGCTTCTTCATAAGTCTTTGGTACATACTCTTGATCTAGGTTGCTGATGAAGACTACATGCTCTTCAGATAGTCTCGCAAAAGAACATGTTGCTTGGATAGGATGAGCTACTGCATTGTTGTTGAAGTATACTTTGGTGTCCATCCACTGAGATGGTTTCTTCACCCTTGTACTCCTCCTTAATGGTTGAACTTCTTGTTGCATTCCATCTTGATCATTAACAACTTCTTCTTGGATAGCTTCTTCTTGGATAGCTTCCTCGTGGATAGCTTCGTCATGGATATCTTCTTCAGGGATAGCTTCCTCATGGATAACTTGCAAATTAGGTTGGTTTCCCCCCTCTGATCAGGATGGACTGCTTCTTCAATTGATGTAGCTTCATCCACAACTGGAGGTATATGTGAAGTGCTCGGTACGCCACTTGTTTGAGGCTGGCTGATGCCTAGGTTTTCCAGAATGATTCTCAAGTTGTTTGCCCTATCTGGAGATTCTTGTGAGAGATCCTGAAGGCTTTCCCAACTCTTCTCATCATAGTATCCCTTTGATTCCACAAACTTAACATCCCTTGAGACCATAACTCTTCTTGATTCAGGTATGTAGCACTTGTACCCCTTCTGCGCATGAGTATATCCTATGAACATGCCTTTGACACTCTTGGCTTCAAGCTTTTTCTCTGTTCCCCTGGTATCAAGACATAGCACACACACCGAAAAAAACGCAAGTGATCAATTGGAGGTTTTATTTTGTTTAATACCTGAAAGGGAGAGATATTGGAGGACTTTGGTGGGGATCCTATTGATCAAATAACATGCTGAGACCACAGCATCTCCCCAGAACCTCTTTGGAACATTGGTATGGAACATCATGCTCCTTGCAACCTCCATAAGATGGCGATTCTTCCTTTCAGCAACTCCATTTGTTGTGGTGTGTATGGGCAACTTGTTTGATGGATTATGCCATGTTTTGCTAAGTGATGTTTGAAAGCAGTGCTTGTATATTCTCCGCCATTATCAGACCTAAAAATTTTGATCTTGGAATTGAAATGGTTAGATACATAGTTTTGGAAGTTAATAAAAACTTCTAAAACTCTATCTTTAGTTTGAATCAAGGTGAGCCATGTATATTTTGATTTTTCATCTATGAATGTAACAAAATATTTATGGTTCTCCCTAGACATACAAGGTGCTGTCCAAACATCAGAGTGCACAAGATCAAAGCAATTTTCATAAATAGTCTTAGAATTAGGGAAAACAGATCTCTGATGTTTACTAAGAATACAAGCCTCACAACTTCCACTCTTTAAAGATAGATTAGGTAACATCAGTCCTAAGGCACGATAATGAGGATGACCTAATCTAGCATGCCATAAAACATCACTAGCTAACACAGAAGCAGAATTGAAAGCACAAGATAAATTTGAAAGCTTGGTGTTTCAAGCAAGTAAAGCTCTCCCTTGCTCACACCCTTTCCCAGCATCTTCCTGGTCTTAATATCCTGAAAGCACACATCATTAGGACTGAAAATAACATTGCAATTTAGATCATTGGTTGCTCTCTTAACAGATAATAAGTTGGATGTGAAAGTAGGCATATAAAAAGCTTGAGACTCCTTATCAAACAGTTTCAAGTTTCCTACTCCTTCAATTGGAATTCTATCACCATTAGCAATCACTACACTCCCTAGAGCAGGTTTAACATCACTAATCAGTCTAGCATCCCTAATCATATGATGAGAAGCTCCCGAATCGATGATCAAAGGTCTAGTAGTATGTGAAGCACTGTGAATAGAATTTAAAGCATTGACACTGATGTTACCAGAGTTTGCATTGATAGCCTTGATAAGGGCTTCAATGTCTGACTTGCGGATGAAGGCATCATCAGGGGATGACTGGGACATGGCATGGGATGTTGATCCACCAGTGTGGGTGGTTGAGATCATAGCTCTTCCATCTTCTCCTATGCGCATGGAGCCTGGTACTGTGGTTTCATGAGCTCTTGCTTCATGTGCTTTGGCCTGGTTGTATCTGTTGGTTGAAGCAGGTCTGAGGTGAGGATGGAGGATCCAACAATTGGTTTTGGAGTGGCCTAGATTCTTGCAGTGCTCACAAGTCACAGACTTGTCTCCTCCTCTTCTTGGTTTGAAGTGTGCTTTGTTGACTGAAGCACTCTCCATCTTCTCAGCTTTGTTTGCCATAGACAGTTCCCCTTTTCCACCAAAGAGACCATCTGAGCCTAGCTCCTTCCGAAGTTGAGCACACACATCATCATAGCTTGGAAGCTCTTTAGCTCTCAATATGTGTTTAAGTACATCATTGAAGCTTGGGTTGAGTGTGAGAAGCAATCCAAAGACCTTGTCTTGCTCACGCCTCTCTTCTAGTGTACTAGGATCAGTGGTACTTGGTCTCAGCATCTCAAGTTCAGACCACAGCTGGCTGTACTCCCAAGGTGCTTGGTGAAGTCCATCTCCTCTTGCTGTAAGTTGTTGATTGCCCTCTTAACCTCAAAAATTCTGGTGAGGTTTGAAGTGTTGCCATATACCTTGTGTAAGGTATCCCATAGCTTCTTTGCAGTCTCACAATGTGAGTAAGACTCCATGATAGGAGTATCAAGTGAGCCTTGCAAGATAGACAGCACCATGAGATCCTCCTGACCCCATTTGCCTTCATCTACCACTACAACCTCCTTGCCATCTTCTCCTTGGGTGATTTGTCTTGGGGTCTCACTTGTGGTGATGTGCTCCCATAGACCTCTTCCTCCAAGAGCTGTCCTGGTCAATCTCGACCAGGTAATGTAGTTAGGACCTTTAGGATGACTGGAATCCTAACTAGCTTGTGCTGCTCCATCTTTGCTTGCTATTGTCCAGCGGGTAAAAAATAAAAAATTCGCCAAGAAGAAATTTGAATTTCTGAGGCTAGGCAAGAGAGAAAACAAGGGAAGCCAAGATGTGTTCTCTAGAAATGAAGAAAGTAAACCAAACAAGTGAAAGAGTAAGGTGAATAGAGTAAATTTGCGGAAGCAGTTTGGTGTTCAAGAGCTTGGATGCTCTGATACCATGTTAGAAATTGAAGAACATAGTGAAGAACAAGAGAGAGAGAGATGTTTAATCTAGAAAGTAGAGAGAGAGATAGAGTAAATAAGGAGAATCTTATTTGCTTGATTGATTTGCTTATGGGAACATCCCATATATATAGGGGTTACAAGTATGGCAAATGGTAGATGAAATATGATAAACTAATAATCCATTGTCTTGAGACTTTAACCCACCATACATGCTTGTCCCTTGTAGTGGCATCTCCATTGTCTTGAGACCTTAACCCACCATGCATGCTTGTCCCTTGTAGTGGCATCTCCATTGTCTTGAGACCTTAACCAACCATGCATGCTTGTCCCTTGTAGTGGTATCTCCATTGTCTTGAGACCTTAACCAACCATCTTGTTTCTTATTGCTTCATCTTCACAGAAACCTCTAGCGGGACAAGCGCGCGGGGTCGTCCTATGTTTAAGCATGTCATCGAACTGAGATCTTGTAATGATATCAGTAAGACCGCCGGTGGGATCAGGAGGAGGATGTGGACCAGGAGGAGGAGGAAGAAGGAGGAGGATGACCATCAGGAGTGCACTGGCTTTGGCAGCCAGGCCGCTTACAGTAGTTCGGTGTCACCGCACCATCCGAACGGGCTGCAGCATAGATTGTTGGGGCAGAGAGCACCTCCCGCTTGTTGACCACATTCCTCGGCCGAGGAAAATGATAAAAGAAACGACAAGATGAGTTAAGAGAAGTGGTAGTAAAGTGTTCATTTTGCTCTGGTTTGATGTTTTCTTACTGAGCAATAGTGGATATATAGAATACACTATGAAGTATACAATCATATGTTAAATTTAATCACACAATTTTGTATTTTTCATAGTTTTGATATGTGATCGTGGAGTATGGTGGGTTCGCGATCAACTTTTTAACAAAATAAAATAAGAAATGGAGATCTCGAGAATGGATTATTATAAAGGTAGCGAAATTGGGGAAAACTCCCATTTAATTTTATAATAATAACTCAAGACCAAATTATACACATGTTTTATTCATTATTATAATGAGTTATGTTTTATAATTGAGTTATTAACATGCACTTTTCATGTTTTTATTAGGGTTTTAGTAATTTAAACCTCCAACTATTATTAGATCAGATAGAAAACTTCCAAATACATTTTTATGTTTAAACCTTCAACTATTAAACCGTTAATGTCGTTAACCTTCCGTTAACAAAATCGTTTTTCCTTAGCAGAGATCAGTTAAAATGAAACGCGGCGTTTCATATAATCAGAAAAACGACAAGAGATGCTTATAATTGACTTATATTTTAGTGATTTAAACCTCCAACTATTTTTAAATCGGATAGAAAACCCTCAACTATAATTTTATGTTTTTAAACCCTCAACTATTAAATCTTTAATGGCTTTACCTCCGTAAATAATTTTTTTTTTCTTAACAATGATCCGTTAAATTGAAACGCAATGTTTCATTTAATCACATAAAATGTCACAAAAATTTTTAAACCCCTTTAATCAATGGGCATGAACAATCACAATTCATCCCCAAAAAAAATAATAAGGTTATTCTTCATTTTCAAGAACCATTAAAAATGAACTAAGTAAAAAACTCAGTTATTTCTAATTTTAGTTTTTGCTTTTCTGCTCATTTATTTATCAAAAAGATGTATTTTAGATTGTTAATTAACTTAGGTTATTCATTTCTTCACACTCAAAATTTTACCTAGAATTCACCTTTTTGATAAATTCTAGATAAAATTTCGAGCGTGAAGAAATGTATAGGCTAGGTTAAACATTACAAAATTCAGATTTTTGATAAATAAATAAATAAACATGAGAAAAATAATGTTAGAAACAAATAAAGTTTTTGATTTATCTCAACTTTTAAATAGTATTCTTCTTCCTTTTTCTAACCTTATTTTTAAAAGTTGAGATAAATCAAAAAACTTTATTTGTTTCTAACCTTATTTCTTCTCATGTTATTTATTTATTATAAAAATGTGAATTTTGTAATGATTCCTAGCCAATACATCTCTTCACATTTGAAAATTTATCTAGAATTTATCAAAAATATGATTTATAGGTAAATTTTGAGTGTAAAGAGATGGATAACCTAAGTTAATTAACAATCCAAAAATTCATCTTTTTGATAAATAAATGAATAGAAAAGTAAAAACTAAGATTAAAAATAACTGATTTTTTTACTTATTTCATTTTCGATGGTTCTTGAAAATGAAGAAGAACCATTTTTTTGGGGTGAATTGTGATCGTCATGCCCATTGATAAAAGGGGTTTAAAGCATTTTGTGACATCTGTGATTAAATGAAAAAACACTGCGTTTCGATTTAACGGTTCACTGTTCAGAAAAAAAAAACATTTTTACGGAGGGTTAAAAAGCCATTAAAGATTTAATAGTTGAGGGTTTTAAAAACATAAAATTATAGTTGGGGGGTTTTCCATCCGATTTAAAAATAGTTGGAGGTTTAAATCACTAAAATATAAGTTAGTTATAAGCATCTCTTGTCGTTTTCTGATTATATGAAACACCGCGTTTCATTTTAACGGATCTCTGTTAAGGAAAAACGATTTTGTTAACGGAAGGTTAACGACATTAACGGTTTAATAGTTAAAGGTTTAAAATCATAAAAATATAGTTGGAGGTTTTCTATCCGATCTAAAATAGTTGGAGGCTTAAATTACTAAAAACCCTATTACAACTTAAGTCAGTTTCAGCTATTGAAGTACTTTTTTGTAACTAAAACTAAACAGCTGTTAACTAAATTAATTTATGTGACTTAGATGGTCCCACATTTGGCAACTTGCATTATCTCTCCTTTTTCTATCTGATTATCATCTCGTTGTTTCTTTTTTCTTTGAGAAAATTTTTGGTTTCTTCCTTTTTTTATTCCGTAAATCACATTCTTTTCTGCAAATCATTCATTTTTATCATCATAATTTCATTTTTCTTTATTTTCTTTGTCACTAACTAACTTTCTTTTATTGCAGATCTACAAATCTAAAAAAGCAATGCAAACTTATTTGCTTTCTCTCTTTTCGTTGCACAGATATGTGATGAAGCGGAGATACATCGGATACATCGAATCTTCTTTATCATCACCATCAGATCACCTTCTCGAAGCTGCAAGGATAGTCGTGACCGGTTCGATCTTCTCCGACGCTGCTCTCCTTCGTTGCGAAAGCTTGATGAGCAACAATGGCCATTTTTTGTTTTATTTCACATCTGGTCCCTTGGCTTTTTAGTATATTCATTTCTGTCCCACAAGTTTCTCATTTGCAAATATATCCCTTTCAAATTGACTCTTCACTTTTTAATTGTACAGACCAGACCTTTCATGATTACACGAACATATCCTTGAACTTCTGCAAGTTTTTTATTCAGCTTTTAACTTTGCAAATTGCAGAAATAACCTCTTAAATTAGTGTACACTACCATATTTTTGTACACATGTACACTACCATATTTGTAGTACACATACATCACCAACCTTCAATGTATACATGTACACTAACGAATGTACACAATTTTACAATATGTTGGACATCTAACATGTATCTCAAACATATGTGTACGTGTAACAATCTGATAAAATATAATATGTATATTGTACACGTTAGGTCTTGCCGATAGTCAAAAACATATGTGTACATGTAAATTCTTTTGAAAGTATATAGGTTAACATACAAACACCTTAGATGTGTTTTAAAAAGAATGAAAGCTTTGCAAGACTTAGCTTTCAGTGGATAACCATGTGTGCCTGTGAAATATTTTTCGTAAATCTTGTCCCATCTATTTGTTTAAATATGAGAGCATTATTCCATGTAGAAAGATTATTGTTTTCTGTACAATGTAATTTTGTACACCCCATGTCGTGTACACGTGTGTACATAGAAGGTGATTGGAAATATGTGGTGTCATTATACACATATAGATGGATTGGCTATTGCTTACTCAAAATGCCAAAATAAATAACAAAATAGATAAATCAAAATAGAGATAATGTATATGACAGTTGATGTATATATACTTCGAAGAGATGCTTATGATACCCGCAAGGAGCAAGACCGCACAATTTTTCTGATGCATTCTAGACAGATCACAAAGCACAATGACTTTTAACATGTTCCCATAAACCATTGATGTTGCTCGATCTATATTTTCGTCGGATCTCGTTAACGACGATGGCGAGCCGACAACAAGGGAGCAGAGACACAACGGTGAGGCTTAAGTCCGATGACGACAAAGGCTGAAAGCACGAACCGAGATGGAACAGTCATGGGCTTGATACGTGGATAAGACGATGTTGACGACACGCGACGAAGAGCAGCGACCACCGGTGGAGGAGACCTAACATCGACGGCATCTTATTTCTAAGTCGAAAGTACATGTCTTGAAACTTGTAGATCCAGATGAGTAATGTTATGCCATGGTAAGAGTGTATACATATTGCTACAATTACACTTCAAAGAAGAATAATTTGTACATCTTAAAGCCAAATAACGGTACACATTTTGAATCATGTCATATATTACTCCAATCTTATATATATATGAGATGTGATTCATTTTAATTTGGTTGTTGCGGGAGATGAGAAGATTATAGACTAGTAAAAGTACAAATCTCATTTAAATTTTCCACATGTAATGTTTAGTACTACATATGTGTACATTGCTTTACATATCCACATGTACAAAAGAGTGTGCGAACTGGATGTACATCGGTTTACATATCCACATGTACAAAAGGGTGTTCAGCCTTTCTTCCTTACATATTGTCCACCCTCAAGAATTCTTCATGGGAAGATAAAACAAAAAAATGTGTATAAACTGGCTGAACATGTGTAAAAAGATAATCCATGTTCGAAATTGCGCTAGGCGTAACGCGTGCGGCTGATTTGGGCTAGCGCCTAATTGATTAATCGGAAATTACACGGGGATTAATCGAGGATTAGTTTTAGAACTATTTTCATATATTTAGGAATATAGACAATTGTGTGGCATATTCTTCCACATTATTACGCATGGGTGCAATGGCGGAGAGTCTTTTTCTTTCTTTTGAGGCGACTTGTTCAAAACGCAGCCAGCGCGCTGTTTAAATTTTTTTCTATTTAGAGTTAAATGAAGGGTAAAAAGGACATAACGTACGTTGTCTTCTCCAGCTGCAAAGTCTGTAACCCTAATCTCAGCCGTCAGCCATTTTTAGACCATTTATTTCACTCTTTCTTACATTTTCTTTTGATATTTTACACTTTAATAATGTAAAGCTAACATATTTACACTTGATTTCAATCGTATAACAAGGAAATATGAAGTTATTTTAGTTATTATTTTCCGATTTTTACCCTAATACATTGAAATCGCGGCGGCGTCATCCCGCCGACCGATTTTCCGGTGCGTATACAGTGTCGGCGGCCGCGTCTTAGAACCTGGAAGATAATTGAATTAAATTTTCTGCTATTGCAAATGTGTGGGACGTGTCAACAAACAAATAAACACATTCTAGCTTTATATCATAACTCATAACGTAATTACATGAAATAACACTGATTATATGACAAAACAACATTGATTATATCAAAGGAGCTAAAATGAAATTTTGAAATTTTGGAGACTAAATGAAGAGCAATCTTCACATTTAAAGAGTATCGAGGTCAAAATCAAAATGAAGCAAAAGTTGAGGGACCATACATGCAAAAATGTCAAAATGATGCAAAAGTGAGGTATACATCACCGTTACAGCACCATCAAAAATGTACTTTGACATCTCTCAAAAGATAGACAAAATAATGTAAATAATAAATAAATATAATTTTTTGGAAATATAAACTGAAACAGCAAATTTATTTTATAAAAAAGATGCAAAGCTTAGGAGGGAAAAAAACTATAAGAGGAGTACATGAACCCACTTTATTGTCGTTGTGGTCAAATCCCGTTAGAAAAAAAAATATATTAAATATAATAAATATATTGTCTTTAACTACAAGTTCATTTAGTTAGTTTTTAGGTGGAAAGTGGGTTTAATTAGTAAAAACTACCCTAGTAGCATAAACTGCTCTACAGTGTAATAGAAAATTGAAAAATGTCTTTGAGTGTAATTGTTTCTTTATAATTATGGTATGACTTATTCTTGATTAACTCCTAGACCAACCAATAGGATTGTGTTATTTCATATTTGATGTATTTTATAAAAGGAAACAAATTATTGTCAAGTTATATTATTTTTAAAATAAAAAGATAAAACGAAATAAATAAAAAAATAGTAGTAATTACAAAAAAAAAAAATTTAACGCCGTCAGAAAAAAAACTAACCCTAAATCCTAAAACCTAAACTCTTGGGTAAACTCTAAACCATTGGATAAATCCCAAACTCTAAATAAAAAACGCTAAACACTAAAACACTCAAGGGTTTAAGATTTAGGGTTTAGGGTTTTAAATTTAGTGTTTTTTGATTTAGAATTTATGATTTATCCAAGAGTTTAAGGTTTACCCAAGGGTTTAAGATTTCAGATTTAGTGTTTAATTATGGATTAGGATTTAGTGTTTTGTTGGCGGTTTTAAAATTTTTTTAAATTTTTTTTTTTTGTAACTACTATTTCTTTTTTACCTTTTTATTTTAAAAACATAATATAAATCGACAATATTTTGTTTCCTTTCTAAAAGATATCGAATTTGAAATAATGAAATTTTTTTGGTTGGTATTGGTAATCTCGACCAAACCTACGTGAAAATTATGTATATTATTATGTACATTAGTTTGCTACGTGCATGCGACTACTGTACATAATATAATCTATCTCTCCATATAATACACAATAAGTATTTCGACTTGATCTTATCTCGATCCATGTGGGCTGCGTGTAGTCTCTTTAAAGGGATAACAGAGTATTTATTTGGACAATAGTAGAGATTCAGACTTTGTACCTAGCTAAGAGTGATTAACCATGAACACCCATTTTTTTTTTTTGGGTAGGAGGAAGGAGGCATGAGTCTCCTACTTTTTATTCAAAACTTAAACAAATTACAAGCAAATTTACCGAAGTCTAGATACCTCATGAAAGTCTTCCAAACAAAACAGAAACAACACTCTCTAGAACAACCTCAAAGAAATGTAAACCAAAGGTAGAGAAAACGCATAGTTAGCTGATCCATTTGCTAGATGATTAGTCTTCCTATACACGTGAGAATTTTTGATTGACCAGTCTCTTGATATGAAGCCATAGCACAGACGTACTAGGAACGACAGAGGATTAGAATCATGGATCCCTGTCTTGAGAAAACCCGTAACACTCTCTGAATCAACTTCCACCCCCAATCTACGAATACCACGATCCCATGCTATACACAGTCCATAGTATACTCCCCACGACTCCGCCAAAGCGGCTGAACAAATACAATGTTAAGTGCAAAACCTCCCTACCATGGACACCCATCTTAATGAATATTTAAATAATAAAGTACCATTAAGAACTTTTGTTAAGAGATAATTATTTTTAGTGCTCTAGTGCAAGAACTCAATAAGAGTTCTAAAAAAGTTTATAAAATATTTATCTCATCTTTCTACTTCGTTTAGTAAGTTCACTCTGTTGTCTTCTTTCTTATGTGATTCCCGAACATTAGACACAACAACAACAACTACCGCTACACTTGCACTAATCACTCAGTTGATGTCATAACCTTTCAACACCAGCTGCGGCAAATGACACATACTGTGATACCCCGATCGTAGATGACCGGAAATGACACGGGTCGATGTTCCGCGATGATCGATCCAAGGATCTCAGAATACTTTCGATCACCTTAGACCAAACAACCAAAGACACCAACGCTCCTATTGAATATCACTCCAGGCTTTTCAACCCGAAAAAGCAAATCCGATAGTTAGTTCGTCCGGACACTGGACTAATATCATATGGAACCTGTACTAAAAATATTCTTTATATATCATTTAAAAGCATCTTACAAAATTTGTTATAAAAATAACCTCGCGTTTGCGGTCAACAAATCTATACATAGAATATTCAAAACGCCTTGCAAGGATAGAAAACTAGCTGGCTAATGCGTTCCTTTCCGTCATACTAGAGTA
>NW_026015781.1:0-25880 GCF_020379485.1 Brassica napus | reverse complement strand
TCAGGATCTTCTTGTCATGGAATGCCTTGGTCTTTTCTTTGTAAATCCTTGAGTTCTCAAAAGCATCAAGTCGAATCTCATCAAGCTCATGGAGTTGGAAAGTCTTTTTCTTTGGCACTCTTGATGTCAAAGTTCAGCATCTTAACAGCCCATAATGCCTTGTACTCAAGCTCCACTGGCAGATGGCAAGCTTTCCCATAGACAAGATTGAAGGGAGTGGTTCCCAAGGGTGTCTTGAAAGCAGTCCTATAGGCCCAAAGTGCATCATCAAGCTTTGTAGACCAATCCTTCCTTGTTGTCCCCACAGTCTTCTCCAAAATGGACTTTATCTCCCTGTTGGAAATCTCAACTTGGCCACTTGTTTGGGGATGATAAGCAGTTGCCACCTTGTGCTTGACACCATTCTTCTTAAGAAGGTTCTCAAAAAGTTTGTTGATGAAGTGGGTGCCTCCATCACTGATCACAACTCTTGGGACTCCAAACCTTGGGAAGATAATGCTCTTGAACATCTTGAGGACAACCTTAGCATCATTGGTTGGGCTGGCTATAGCTTCCACCCATTTGGAGACATAATCCACAGCAACAAGAATGTATTCATTACCATAGGAAGATGGGAATGGTCCCATGAAGTCAATGCCCCACACATCAAACACTTCCACTTCCAAGATAGGATTTTGAGGCATCTCATTTCTCTTGGTGATGTTCCCTCTCCTTTGGCATGGGTCACACCTTGACACAAACTCTTGTGTGTCTTTGAACATATGGGGCCACCAAAATCCTGCTTGTAGCACCTTGGAGACAGTCTTGAAGGTGGCAAAGTGACCTCCATAGGCTGATCCATGGCAGTGTGTGAGGATTCCTTCCACCTCCTCTTGAGCTACTACTCTTCTATAGATTTGATCTTTGCAAAGAGTGTAGAGGTAAGGCTCGTCCCAGTAGTATCTCTTCACATCCTTGAAGAACTTCTTCCTTGCATAGCCTGTCAGATTCAATGGTTCCCTTCCACATGCCAAGTAGTTCACTAGATCAGCATACCATGGGCCTGTTTCATCAATTGCCTTCATTTCTTCAATCTTCCTTCCAGTCTCACAAGCTGTGACCATTGCTTCTATAGCCATAATCTGCTCTTCAGGGAGTCCCTCATCAATAGGAATCCCACACTCCACTCTTAATCTTGAAAGGTGATCAGCTACACCATTCTCCACTCCTGGCTTGTCCTTGATTTCGAGATCAAACTCTTGTAGTATTAATATCCATCTGAGCAGCCTTGGCTTGGCATCCTTCTTGGCTAGTAGATGTCGTAGTGCAGCATGATCAGTGTATACAATGACCTTAGACCCTACCAGGTAGCTCCTGAACTTCTCGAAGGCATAGACAATTGCCAACAGCTCCTTCTCAGTTGTGGCATACTTCATTTGGGCATCATCAAGTGTTCTACTAGCATAGTAGATCACATGTGTCTTCTTGTCCTTCTTTTGCCCCAAGACTGCCCCCACAGCATAGTCACTGGCGTCGCACATGATTTCGAAGGGTAGACTCCAATCTGGTGGTTGAACTATTGGGGCACTGGTGAGCTCCTCCTTCAGCTTCTTAAAGGCTTCTAGGCATTCTTCATCAAAGTTGAAGATGATCTCCTTGCACAGCAGCTTGGTCAATGGTCTAGCTATTTTGGAGAAGTCTTTGATGAACCTTCTGTAGAAACCAGCATGGCCAAGGAAGCTTCTTATATCCTTCACTGTTCTTGGTGGAGCTAGACCAACCATGACATCTATCTTGGCTTTGTCCACTTCAATTCCTTTCTCAGAAACTTTGTGTCCAAGAACAATCCCTTCCTTGACCATGAAGTGACACTTCTCCCAATTGAGCACCAGGTTAGTGTCCTCACATCTCTGTAATACCCTGCAAAGATTTGACAAACAAGTAGCAAACGAAGAACCGTATACAGAAAAATCATCCATAAACACCTCCATTACATCCTCAATAAGATCAGAGAAAATCGACATCATTGCTCTTTGGAATGTTGCTGGTGCATTGCACAGTCCAAATGGCATCCTTCGATATGCAAAGGTACCATAAGGACAAGTGAATGTCGTTTCTCTTGGTCATTTGGGTGTATAGGGATTTGGAAAAATCCAGAGTATCCATCAAGGAAACAATAATAGGGATGGTTAGCTAGCCTCTCTAACATCTGATCAATGAATGGTAAAGGGAAATGATCCTTTCTAGAGGCTGCATTCAGTTTTCGATAGTCAATGCACATCCTATGTCCAGTTATTGTTCTTGTTGGTATTAACTCATCATTTTCGTTCTTAACAACTGTTATGCCACCCTTTTTAGGAACTACATGCACAGGTGAAACCCAATTGCTATCAGAGATAGGATAGATCACACCAGCATCTAACAATTTGATTATCTCTTTTTTAACAACATCTTTCAAATTAGGATTTAATCTTCTTTGGTGTTCAATTGAATTAGATTCATCCTCTAGATAGATGTATCCTATGCATGCACAAAGATGGTGAGATTCCTTTAATGTCATCAAGTGAGTATCCTAGTGCTTTTCTATACTTTTTAAGTTCATTTAAAAGCATAGACAATTCATTCTCAGTCAGCTCACTACTCACAATGACAGGATATGTCTCATTAGGTCCAAGGAAAGCATACCTTACACCATCGGGAAGAGGTTTAAGCTCCACTTTTGGTGCCTTGAGCTCACTCCAATCAGCTTCATGGAGGTTCTCTTGAATGTCTGCTGAGGCAGCATGTTGAGTCACTTGTGGCAACTCCATGAACTCATCTTCTCCATCCTCCTCAAGGTGAACATCTAGCCTTCTTACTAGCTCATCACTCTCCTTGTTTTCAATCATTTGGGTCTCTCTTTCAATGGTCAGGGCATGTTGAAGAGAGTCCTCAATCGCTAACTCCTCAAGGAAATCATCAGCCAAGACATCCATCTCATCAATGTAGAATATTTCTCTTTGAGTTGTGGGCTTCTTCATCATCTCCTTGATATCAAAATGGAGAGTGTGATCTTTTTCAAGGTGGAGATCAATTGTGCCATCTCTCACATTCACCATTGCTCCAGCAGTTGCCAAGAAAGGTCTTCCAAAGATCAAAGGATCTCTAGGCTCTTCATCCATCTCAAGCACTACAAAGTCAGTAGGCACTTCACAATTTCCTATCTTGACAGGAAGATCTTCTAGGATGCCAATGGGGAGCTTGACAGATCGATCAGCTAGCACCAAAGAGATCTTGCACTTTTTATATTGTGTAAACCCAAGCTTCTTGGCAATGGATAGTGGCATGAGGCTGACACTTGCTCCCAAATCACATAGACATCTCTCAAATGTCAAAGGTCCAATGGCGCATGGCAGGGTGAAACTACCAGGGTCTTCTAGCTTCCTTGGGACAGTCAGTCTCTGAATAATGGCGCTGCACTCATGAGTAAGAATCACCATCCCTTCCATCTCTTTCTTCTTTTGTTCTACAGCATCTTTCAAGAACTTGCTGTATTGTGGAACCAGCATAAATGCATCAATTATGGGCATGGTGAGATGAACTTCACTCATTTGCTTGTCAAACAAGGCTTTGTACTTCTCTAGGAGTTGCTTCTTGAATCTTCCAGGAAAGGGAAGCTTTGGCTCATAGGGAGGAGGAGTGAACAATTTCTCCTTTGTTGATGTAGCAGCCTCATTTTTGTTCTCAACTTTCTCCTCTCCAATCTTTCTCTTGCCCTTAGCTTCAACTATCTTCTCCAAGATTTCCTCATTAGTCTTCTCATCCACAATCACCACATCATCATCTACATTGATGACCACCTCCCCACCTTGTTTCTCATTATCCTTAATGAGAACTTTAGGAGGCAACTCTCTTCCACTCCTTAGGGTGATTGCCTTTATTGTCTCCTTTGGGTTTTGTTCAGGCTTTCCAGGTAGGGAACCTTGTTGGCGACTTGAGCTGGCTGTCATAGAGACAAACTGGTTCTCCAAGGCTTTGAACTTGTTGTTTAGATCATGGTAATTCCCATCAATCTTGTTGTGGAGATTTTTCAGCTCATACCCTAATTGTTTCTCACTTCTTGCTTGTCCCTCCAATAATTGTTTCAGCATAGCTTCAGTACTACTCTCTTGTGGAGGTTGTGTTGATGATCCAGCTTGGTCTTGTGCAGGTTGACTTGGTTTTGGTGAGAATCCAGGAGGGAAGTTCTGTTTGGGTTGGTAACCACCTTGGTTGTTGTTGTAGAATGGCTTAGGCTGATTGTTGTAGAATGGTCTTGGCTGGTAGTTGTTGAATGGCTTCTGTTGGTTGTTGTAGAAGGGTTTCTGTTGGTAGTTGTTCTGGTATTGATAGTCAGGCTCCTTCTTGTACCATGTACCCTGAGCATTGACATAGTACATATCTTCTTGGCATTCTACTCTATCAACTTCAGCAACCATATGTAACTCCTCTTTCTTGGTCTTTTCTGATAGTAGCATGTCAATCTTGTCTTGAAGTGCTTTCAGCTCTCTCTTTGTGGTCATATCTTCTCCTCCACCACCTCTGTCTCTTCTATCATATTCATCATTGTAGACAGAGTCACTCTGTGTCATGTTCTCCAAGAGTTCTAAAGCATCTTCCACAGTCCTCCCCAAGAAGTTTCCATTGCTTGCAGTGTCAAGCTGGCTTTTGAATTTAGGCAAGACTCCTCTGTAGAAAGTGCTTAGCAAGCTCTCATTGTTGAAGCCATGGTGAGGACATTGAGACAGGTAGCTTCTGAATCTCTCCCATGCGTCTAAAAATCCTTCAAGTCCTCTTTGTTGAAAACCAGAGATCTGATTTCTAAGGTTGGCAGTCCTTGTAGCTGAGAAGAACTTGTTGAGGAAGGCCTTCTTGCATTCATCCCAAGTGGTGATAGTATCACTTGAGATGTTTTTCTCCCAAGTGTGAGCCTTGTCTCCCAAAGAGAAGGGAAACAATCTGAGCTTGAAAGCATCCTCTGAAACTCCATTTGTTTTTGACAAGCCACAGTACTTATCAAATCTGTCAAGGTGATCTAGTGGGTCTTCCAAGGCAAGTCCATGGTACTTGTTGTTTTCAATCATGTTGATGAGGCTTGACTTGATCTCGAAATTGTTGTTGGCAACTGGCGGTGCCCTAATGCCCAACCTATTCCCATTTATGTTAGGTTGATCATAAGTGCCAATGGATCTTCCCAGGCGTTGTTGATTTTGAGGCCTAAGGTTTGCAGCTCCTTGGCCATGTTCCTCTTGAGCAGCTCCAGGAGGAACTCCTTGGACATTTTGTCTATGATCATCAACTTCATAGACACCTTCCGGTTGATTCGGGTTTCTCTCCATCTCAAGCCCCAATCTATGTAAGTGGGCTTGCTTTTCTCTTTCTCTTCTCTGTCTTCCCAACTCTCTTTCTAAGGCTTTGATGTTGTCCACTCTTGGTGCAAGATTTGTTGATCCTTTGCTTCTCAAGTTCATGCACCTGTCATCCAAATAGAGATGAAGATAGATAATTAGTAACTTAAAAATGAAAAATAAGACTTAGTCTCAAGTAATGACCAAATCCTAATGTCAAAATCAATCTAGAGAATGGCAACGGCGCCAAAACTTGATAAAGGATAAGTTTAATCCTTAAGTGTTGTAGTACTTAAGATGTCAATCCAATCTCTAGTGATTCTAAGCACTAAGAATGCAAGCCATTTATCTCAATCTAAGTGCAATCAAATGATGTTTGTTTGTAACAAGTAATAGTGCGAAATAACTTGAGTTTTAATTCAAATATAACAAAGAAGAACCAATGGGTATATAGACAATTGATTTCAAGGTGATAGTTCTAAATCAAGGCGTCTAACTTCAAATAATCTTAACTTTCTATAGGTCTAGATTTCATTAATTTAGATTAATCCACTCCCGTGGTAGAAACCCTTATGCAATTATGAACTAAACATCAACTTCCGTTCGTTTTGTTCACTCAAACATACATTAAGTTCTAGTCTACTAACCATCTAGCAATCCTAACAACAATTCCTTGGTTATTCAAGCTAGAGCTTTACTAGGTCCATTCAAGCATTATGCAAACACTTTCGATGCCCTACAAACACTTAGAATCTAGATTAAAATGGCCAAAATTAATCTAGCATTAAGAATACTTAGTAAGCATAGAAATCTAAGCATTTAACCATTAGAACACCTTAACTCTTCCCTAATCACCCATTAATCTACCTAACCCATTGATCCTAAGGGTGATTACTCACTAATCATCTTGTTTACACTTAATCCCATGATGGATAGAAGCATACCAAGATGATATGATATATGAAAACAAGAAAAACAGAAATTAGATGAAGAGAATGGCTAAAGGAAAACAAGACTTTATAACATAAACTTCAAGAACACTCCAAGAACAAATGTTTTTTCTCAAACTCTCAAAATACAAAATATGAAACTATAAAACTTTCACTCTCTACTCTTTGTTGTATTGTACTTTGTGTATTGTGTCTTCCTCCTTCCCCTTGCAGTCTCTTTTATAGCCTAAGTAAAGGAGGATGACAACACATCCATCATGTGAAAGCATAAAACATAAAACACACTCATAAAAGTTATTCTCCACTTTCTTCCATTATAGAACACCTTTTGCCCCTTCATACGGGCCAAAGTAGTCTTGCCTCTTCAGAAAAGGTAGAGAAAGTTAGGCCAAAAGAGCCACCAAACTCATGATAGACAACCCATCCCCCATGTTGCAAGCTTTAAAGAGATAAAACTCACTCATTAAAGTTTTCTCCACTTTCTCCATGTTGCACACACCTTTAGAATACCAAAAATAAGAAGAATAATGAATAGTAATGAGTTTTATAGGTTTTAAGTGAATAAAAATGAGTCTAAAGGCTTAAAATTCGAAGGCTATTGTTGATGTTGCTAGGGTGGCCGCTAGGAATGTCATACTGATATGTGTGTAGTATTTTGATCATAAATCCCTCAATACAGCTCCAAACGACTTGAAACCACCTCCATTGTAAAGCTAACTAAATTTACCATGTCTTCCCAAAAGACAAGTTTCAAAAGATATCTTTAAGACCTTCATCCATGCTTGTCTTTCACACGTTCGGTTCAAGACTCCTCGAAAGCTCCTTTTGTGCTCTAATCACCTCCAAAACTCCAAACAATTCATCCAACACCTACAAGATGCAAATGTACATGCAATAGACTCTAAATGCAAATAAATGTAAGGTTAATGCATGAATATATATGAAATAACAAAGCTAAAACTATGCAAAATCACAACACATCAATATATATATTTGTTTTTGTCATCGATTTATACAGACACATATTGACTATGTGGCCCACACCGGGAGATCTTGGTCCATGTGAATGACGAAAGACGGTTGCATATATAAATACATATGTTGGATCATATCAGATCTATTCTTAAATTTGGTATTTTGATTTTATATATTTTAAATTAATATTAAATATTAATGTTTGTTTTGATTTGTTAAATTATAAGTATTATCAAATATTTTGAAATGAATCAAAACGAATAATGGATCAAATCAAAATCTACATTGCCCATCCCTAAGACTTGTACCATTTTAGTACTACTCTCTTTTCATCTCTTCCCTCTCGATCTCCCTCTCTCTCAATTGGAGAGAATCAATGTTTGATTGGCAGAACATTAGTATATGCATTATACTTCTAATTATCCAATCAACAACTTTTCAAAAAACATTTAAAATATCATTTAGATGTTGCAAATGCTCTCTAAATGTTCTTTATCCAATGCTTTCGTATGAAGCTTTTGGTAGACATTTGCATTTAGAATGTATAAAAATTTTAAAATAATTTAATATAAATAATACACAAACACTACAAGAAAACACGCCGGTTGCAAGGGAAATCTGCGAGCGAAAATTTTTCTTGCAAATCTGCGACAGATTTGCAACGGAATTGCAAAAAAATTATTATCCTCGTAAATCTCTCGCAAATTTGCGAGGAAATTTTTTCTCGCAAATTTGCGTGAGATTTACGATGGAAGTTACAGCGTCCTCGCAAATCTCTCGCAAATTTGCGATGAAACATTTCTCTCGTAAATTTGCAAGGGATTTGCAAGAATTTTGTATGTCTATCTTGTTTCCTTACAGTTCCCTCGCAAATTTGCAATAGATTTGCAAAGAACTTGCATGGTATGTACATTTTGTCATTTTTCTCCCAAAATCAAATAAAGTTAATAAAAAATTATTAATTAAAATATTTAGTGTTTAACAAGTACATCGATGAATATTTTTGGAAAATTAATCAATATCAGTCAACTAAATATTTACAGGATAAATATTTTCTGACACTTAAAACTAATATTACAAAGTACTAAACATCAAAACTCTATAATTTATACAATAAATACACGTCAAATATATTTCCAAAAAAAAATTGAAACAAAATTTCACGTCAATTATTTTTCAAACAACAAATACAAAATACATATTAGTCCACCAAAAATATACCAATACCCCAAACGAAACCCTAAAGTCATTGACTAAGGAATTTGCAAGGAATTTGCAAGGGATCCCTCGCAATTCCCTTGCAAATCTCAAATTTGCGATGAATTTGCAAGGGAATCCTCGCAATTTCGTTGCAAATTCATTTTTTCTCCAATTACTCAAAATTTAAATAAAATCTAATTTTTATAATATATATATATATATATATATATATATATATATATATATATATATATATATAATATCTCAAACTATATACAAAATTTAAAATTTTACATTATACATTTCAAAAATAAATAAAAAACACTAAACAACACAAAAATAAAATCACTAAACTATGAAAGGGACTTGACAACATTTTGTGACCTATCTATGCGCTCTCTTGTCATATACGTTAAGGCAAATCTCCAAAATAGCACATTTCTAAGTTTATATCATAAAAATAGCACTCAGAAACTAAAATGACCAAAATAGCACATTTCTAATTTTATCCTTTGAAAATTTTAATTTTTTTATTTTTCAAAATTTGAAATCTTATCCCCAAAACCTCATTTCTCAACTCTAAACCCTAAACCCTAAACTCTAAACCCTAAACCCTAAACCTTAAACTCTAAACCCTAAACCCTAAACCCTAAACTCTAAACCCTAAACTCTAAACCCTAAACCCTAAACCCTAAACTCTAAACCCTAAACCCTAAACTCTAAACCCTAAACCCTAAATCCTAAACCCCACCCTTTAACTCTAAACCCTAAATTTGTGACTTTTGATCAAACATTAAGTGCTATTTTTGTGACTTTTGACCTTGAATGCTAGTTTGGGAACAAAAACTTGATTTAGTGCTATTTTTGTCTTTTTCTCTATAACAACAAAAAAAATAAAAACAAATTTGTAAAAAATCTCATTGGCTACTACTTTCACACAAGGATTAACAAATATTCATTCCTGTCCATTGGATTACACTTTAATCGAATGGACCATATCTTCATTTTCATCTGTTTTTCTTCTCTCCTCTCGATCTCTCATCTTAATCTCTCCATAGCTTCTCTCAAACTCTGGACGAAATAGGTAAAACCAAGCTCAATCTATCATCACTTGTGTCTTCTTCTTTATCTACATTGTTTATCTCTCAATCTCTCATCACTTGTGTCTTCTTCTTCTTTGTCCCTACATGAACATGAAGTTTGGGTGGAAGAAGACAAAAACGAAGTTCATGGCTTGGAGGAAAACGACGACAGTGAAGCGCAGGAGCTGTGGCGAAGGAGGCGCTGAAGCGGAGGTGGAGGCGCTGAAGCGGAGGTGGAGGCGCGGCAGACTCGTCTCGGTCAAGCTCTCTGTTGGCTTCACCTACTCACCACCATCACAGGTCAACCCACTTCGCCTTCCTCTTATCTCTGTTCTCTCGTTCTCTTCATCTTCTTATATATTTGTAATTGGTTTTGTTTTTTTTTCAGATCTGAGAAGCAGCAGTGATGAAACAGGAAAGAGAAGCAGTGGTGTGACAGAGAGTGTCTCCGGTTAAGGGTGGTGCGTTGGTGGTGCAAAAGCCGTTGGTGGTGCAGCGATGGTGTGACAGAGCGGCGCTGTGAGATCCGGTTAGGCCGAGGAGGCGGCTTGAAGCTTGAAGATTAGGTTTAGTATTTTTTATGGTTTTACTTCTTCTTCTTTTTTTAGTTCTGGTTTAGTTGTCAACCGGATTTAATTGTAAACCAAACTTTTATTAGTAAACCAAATTCAATTATTTTGTAAAAAAAAAAAATCAATGTATTATATATTTCCATTGTATTTTGTGATTTATAATTTTTTTAATTTTTAATAATGTCAAAAATAACGAAAATTATATATTTTTAAAAATATTTTTCAAAACATTTGCGAGGAAACTGTGTTTCGTAAATCTATTGCAAATTTGCGAGGAACCATTTTCCATCGCAATTTGCAACGAACCTTCTTCTGTCGCAAATTTGCGAGGAACCGTCTTCCGTTGCAAATTTGCGTGGAAACGTTTTCCCTCGCAAATTTGCAAGGAAATTGCGAGAGTTTTTTTCCTTGCAACAAACTTGTTTTCTTGTAGTGAAATTATATTAATATCCAAAACTATATTTCTCTAAAAAACTATTTTTAAAAAGTAGAGTTAATTTTTAAAATAAAATTTAAATGTTTTAAAAAAAATAAATTTTAAATTGTTTTAAAATAAATTTAAAATTTGAGAAAAAAATTAAAAAAAAAAGGAAATTGCCAAAACGACCACATTCACAATACCATTTGCATGTTTACGTTAACCATTTTTTTCTTCACTTATAAACCTGGGGTTTATTTTTTAAACATGTGGTTAACTAATCTAGGTTTTGAGTTTTGAGTTGAGGGATGGGGTATGATTTTTGGAATGTAGAGTTTACGGTTTTAATAAGTATTTTTAAAAATTAAAAAATTTAAAAAATAGTTTCAAAATTTTTGAATTTCAAAAAAAAAAATTGAATTTGAAAAAGTATAATTCGAAAACATAAAAAAAAATATTTTTAATTTTATTTTTACTTTATCTTTTATTTAAATAATTATTTATTATCTATATAGAGTAAGTGTATAAGAGTCTCTTGTCTCTTAATGAAGAAGATATTTTTGAAAAAGACAATTCTCCTAAATAGACAATTTTCAAGTTTTGGCCACAAAAATAGACCACAAGGAGGAAAATGACCAAAATGTTTCATTTAACAGGTAAAATGACACTAATACCCTAGATATATAAAAAAATAATAATAATAATAATAATTTATAGTTTTAGAATATATGTTTTCAAATTCGAACTTTTTTATAAATTTTTTTTTTGAAATTTTTTTTTCGAAATTTTTTTCATTTTTCGTTTTGTAATTCGAAAATATTTTTTGAAACTATTTTTAAAATTTTTATTTTCAAATTTTTAATATTTATTTTTTATTTTATAAAATTTTAAACTTCAATCTCAAATCTCTACCCCTTAACTCTAAACCCTAAGGTTTGGATTTGTTAACCCTAAGGGTATAAATGTATATTTACCTCTTTAATGAAACATTTTGGTCATTTTGATCCACTAACCCAAAACCCGAAATAGGGGTGCTTATTCTTTTTTTAATAATTTTAAGTTGTAAAAGTGATTTAAGATGCAACGCTAAGCACCCCGAACATTTTCGTGCTCCAATGGGAGGTTTTTATTTTGGGGTTCTTAAAAAAAAATTAAAATATTATTTTTTGAAAGATGCATTTTAGTTATTAAATAAAACATAAAAAGTAAACATTTAAACATATATTCTAAAATAAAACATAGATTTTTTCTTTTTCATCTTTGGGTGTCATTTTGGTCATTTTTTTAAAAACAAATGGTGCTAGTTAGGTCATTTTCATATCTGGGTGTCATTTTGGTCATAAAAATAGTGTTTGAGTGTCATTTTGGTCATTTTCAAAAAACAAATTGGTGCTAGTTAGGTCATTTTCATATTTGGATATTATTTTGGTCATAAAACAGTGTTTCAGAAAGAAAAAAAAGTGCTTGAGAAAAAAAAAAGCATCTCAATGGCAGCGCGCCACGTGCCTCTAAGATACGGCGCTTATTGTGCTTGTTTAAGCGCCAATGCTTCCCTTTTTTCATTTTTTTTAAGTTGTTAAGCACTCGGGGTAAGCACCCCGTTAATTGTGCTCTTAGAGTCTACATTTCTAACAAAAAAAATTTTAGTGCTATCCTAGGGTATTTCTCTTTTGAAAATGTCTCTTTAGTTATGGTAAACATGAATAATGGTACCAACAAAAGTGGTTAACATGGAAATTCTCCAAAAAATTATAATTATATATAATTTGTTATTTTCAATAAAAATATAAAAATTAATATATATATATATATATATATATATATATAAATATAAAATATCTATATCATTCATAAATAAGCAAATTATATATCATATACTAATTTTATATCATAATTTTATATATGAATCATTTACTGTTCTACCAATCACTTTATTAATTGCATGTAAGAATGCATATTACTTTTTTTTCATCAAACGGTTATTCTATTACTTAAACTTGAGGTGGTATGGGAAATCAGACTGGAACAGAAAAATCAATGTAGTACAAGTCTCTATGAAAGTCTTGCTATCTTTGCTAACGAATCATACAGTACATTTTCAGACCGAGGAATTAAAAACAATCGAGAACTCTGTGGATCTACTCTTCAGCTTCACCAGTTCCTTTAGCCCGGTGGAAAAGTTAGGCCATGCTCCCGAGTCTTGAATCATAGAGATTAGCTTCTTACAATCGATGCCAAAAGTTTGGCACGTCGACAACTGTAGCATGCACTCCATAGCCCATGAGAGGGCATTGAGCTCCGAGTGAAGTGGTGAGGTTCTTCGACGTTGGTTCCTTGCTCCTAATAGCTGAGTTACTCTTGAGGAGTTTGTCCATTTCCATCCATAACCACTAAAGTTAGGCCATGCTCCGGAGTCTTGAATCATCGAGATTAGCTTCTTACAATCGGTGCCAAAAGTCTAGCACGTCGACAACTGTAGCATGCACTCCATAACCCATGAGAGGGCATTGAGCTCCGAGTGAAGTGGTGAGGTTCTTCGACGTTGGTTCCTTGCTCCTAATAGCTGAGTTACTCTTGAGGAGTTTGTCCATGCCCATCCATAACCACTAGAGAGTGCGTCACTAGTCCATGATCCATCTATCATGTATGTCTGAGAGATTGAAGCTTGGTGGGGATTTTCAATTTCCTCTGATTCCTCCTTTTTGTGATTAGCTTCAAACCAAGCATGACATTCTGATTCAGCGTGTCGGACAATTTCCAATGGGTCCATGTCTATCCCTCTGAATAATTTGTCGTTTCCCGCTATCCAAATGTACAAATAATCCAAAGGTATGGATCTTTATCCAATTCAGGATCTTCAATATCGTTATTTTGCTAGAATAGATAGTCCATATTTGTGAAGTGATTTGCACTGGGGGACATCAATGGTGAAGTTGGGATTGATGCATGTGCCAATGTCTATAAAGCTGGGGGCATTCAAAGATGACATGGTTTATATTTTCGTCCTCCGCTCCACATCTAGGATAATGGTTGTCGCATCGCATATGGCAATATATTAAGTTGCTTGTTACCGCCAATTGTCCAGAGATCATTTACCAACTGGAATGTTTGATTTTTGGCGGAGCTTGTATCTTCCAAGCAAAGGCCTGAAGTTTCGTGATACTCGGTTCTATCTACGACTACGTCGTATCTTTATTGAGCAGGTTCCTAGCTACCCAGTAGCCTGACTTAACAGTACACCTTTCATTCATTGTATAGCTCTAACAATATTCATCTCGATGATATCCTTGACTTATGGCCAAAGATTGGATCAGTGGGATGTCTTCCGGATTGATATAGTTTTCTAGCCTCTCAGAATTCCATCATTTTGGTGTCCCTGTTATAAGTTCACTTACTGGCATCATTGGATGGACCACTGGTGCAATTAGCCTAGCCGGTCTTGCTGGAACTGTTTGTAGCCAAAGGTCTTCCCAAACTATAATTGCATTCTCGGAGTGGACCTTTTGTCTGATTCCTGGCAATGATAATGGTGTTGCTGCCATTATACTCGTCCACCCGTATGAGGACTTATCCGCCTTGGTTAGCCGCAAAGGCAAATTACATCTGAAATATTTCCCACTTAATACTCTTGCTGCTAAAGAACTGCACTATTCACCATAACTATTTGCCTAGAAGGGCAAGATTGAATTCATGGATCATCATAAATCCTATTTTTCCCTCTTTTCTTGGTTTACATAGTTTTTTCCAATGTACACCTCTTTTAAGAAATCACTAGAGCTTGACCGTTTGTTTTATTTTTTTTATAAATGATAATATATATATAAAAAAAATCCTATTAGATAACTTTTTAATATCACATTTCTAAACATAATAATTTTATAGTTTATATTGATTATTTTATTTTATTATGTAAATCATCAATTGCATTATCTACATTTTTACCCGTACATTTGCACGAATGTAATTTTATTTTCTATAGATCAAAATTTTATGATATATTTTTGTCAATTATGATAAATTATACTAATATTGTTTCATATGCTATTTAAAATCCGGTTCTATATATTGAATTTACATTGGGATATTATTTGTATGAAAATACACATAAAGAATATGTTTATATACAAATTTATAATTTAGTTATATATTTTATAAATGATTCTTTTATGTTACTTTTATTTTTTATTTATTATTAATAAATAATGAACTATTATTTTAAGACAATATTAGGTTATAAATTTAGTAAATGGATGTCAAAATCATTTTAGGTGACTTTATGGTTGTTTTGTCATGTTTATTAGTTAGTTATTAATAATATAAAATTAATATATCTAAATCGATTTTTTCACATTTTATGGTTGTTGCCTAATCAATATAACATTAATTATTTCATGTTTATTAATTAGTTATTTAAATTAAGGTTTTAAAATTAATGAGTTTGAAAACTGATTTGTTTAACTAAGTTTTATAATTTATTTATTTGAAAAAAATAATAAATGCTAGAAGTTAAGATTACGTAGTTTTTCAGTTGAATTAAATTGTAATTAATTAGTTATTAATTATTTCAGTGGCATTGCTTTGTAAATAATTTGAAATTGTAACAATTATTTCATATTTGTATTTTTCTTTTAATAATACAGATATTGTTTATATAGCATACTACTTATATATTATGCTACTACTAATTTATCATCAGCTATACCAATCAAAACCTAAGTTGATGATGTGTAAACAATAATAATGTGTTTAAAGAAAAGTGTATACATTATTATTTTATTAATATTTTCTTGATTCAAATATGTCCAAATAATTTAGTTGATCTTTCTTTACATATTCGTTCTCTTGGGTGGTATGTTATATTCGTTTTCGATAATTATAAATGTCAAGTTGTGATAATTTTTTGGATATGGATTCGGTGGTCCTAACTTTAACAAATCGTGGTATATTGTCGTGGCCAATATTTACTCTCCATGAATTTGGGATATCTCCAAGATTTCTTAAAAAATATTTCCTACTCGATTAAATAAAAATACACTTAAAAATAAAATTTATTTCAAGTATAACAATTTATTAAATATCGTTGAGTTTAGGAAAAAAATATATTCAAAAAATCTTTACTAATAATATTTTGATCATTACTTATATATTGTACCATTTACATACAATATACAATCACACATAAAACTATTTGGATAATTACATTTATAAGTTACAAAAAAATTAAAAAAAAAATGTTTTATCTTTAAATATTGTTTTTTAATTACAGATATTTCTTCTTCTCTATAACTAAATCTTCTTTTTTATAAATTTTCAAAAATTTACATAAGAATTAATATATTCAATAATTAAATGATGGAAAAATTTCATATTTACAATTTTCTTGGTACCATTATTCATGTTTACCACCACTAAAGAGACATTTTCAAAAATATATTTTTCGTTAAGTACCAAAAGACTCTTATACTCTTGTTCTCAATAAATATAATAAATAATTATTTAAATAAAAATTAAAAAATTAAAAAATTAGAAAATATATATTTTTATGTTTCCGTATTATACTTTTTTCAAATTCAAACCTTTTAAAAAAAAAATTTCGAATTTTTTTTTCATAATTTTTTTTGAAAATCGGAAATTATTTTTGAAACTATTTTTAAATTTTTTTAAAATTTTAATATTTATTTATATAGTTATTAGAATCCTAAATTTTACATTCTAAAAATCCTACCTCACCCCTCAACTCTAAACCCTAAGTCTAGATTAGTTAACCTTATGGCTATAAATGTCTTTTATCTTTCATTAAAATTGAAGGTAAAAATGGTTAGAGTAAACATGAAAAGTGGTACTATGAATGTGATATTTTTGGCAATTTCTCTTAAATAATTTCAAATTATTTGATAGTAATTGATATATTATTAGTATAAATACAAATATATTTTTCGTTTTAGTATAATAAAATTACACAAATTTATTTAATCTCTGTTTTTAAATAAGTAAATAAATTAATAATTACTATTAGATAATATCATAAATTAATATTTATTTAATATTCGCAAGTAACAAAAAATGATATGTATATCTATATATACATATACTATTATTTACAAATTATAGTGGTTAAAGCTGTTGTTACATTTAATAAATTATTATTATATATTGTATTATATAGTCATACATTTTGTTATAGATAACTATAGTAGTCAATTAACCAAGAAGAAAAGAAAAACGTGTTTAAAAAATATAATTCATATTTATCCGAATATATATAATGATTTATTAGAATATAGATAAATATAATAATCAATTAACCAAAAAAACGTGTTTAACAAATATAATTCATGTTTATCCTAATGTTCAAAGTTTATTTTTAGAGCTTTTTCAAAATGACTAAAAACAAAAAAAATTAAATACAAAACTAACCCATGATTTTTTTTGAAACTTTCATTTGCCTTACCACCCCAAAAATTCGGATTATTCACGAAATATCATTACTTTTTTCGAAAATGCATATTTTACTCAATTATCCTCATCTTCTTCTTTTATTTACAACATTGTCACTGTCATCAATAAACCAACCACCATGAACAACCAATTTCAAACTCTAAATGCACCTAAAACTAACATCTACATTTTCATATTCTTATTTTTTACCACACGAACCATTCTCTTTTAGTTCCTCTTTTATTTCATCCCAAAATTCAAACTTTTTATTTCAAAATTTATAAGTTTATTAGAATTACTCGAGTTCATCATTCTTGGTGAAGAACGAGTGGAGAACTTTCATTAAAAAGTTATGTATGCTTGGAGAAGCTCGCTAAATATGAATTTCACCGGATCAAAGAATGATCTTTGAATTTTTCCAGATATTTTTAGTGAAAAATACTTCTCTCGAAGTTTTCTCCACCGAGAAAACTTCCATAGAAGTCTTCTGGTCAATGCAAAGGTTAATTTTGCAATTGACTTTTTGTGTGTGTTTTCAGAGAAAAATTCTCTCGAAGTCTTCCAACTTTTCTTCGTTAACAAAAAAATTGAGTAGACATCTCTGGAAGTTTTCTCGGATGAACAGGTTTGTTTTGCAATTGACCGAGTCATGTCAGATATTTGATTTTCTATAGAAATTTCTCTGGAAGTATTCTCACTTTCGGTGGATGTCTGCTCACTGTCAGTGGGTGTCTGCATAGGTTAGTTTTACAATTGACATTTAAAAATAAAAAAAAAATTAATTAGAAGATATCCAAAGTCTTCTACCAGAATTCTTCCCTAGAAGTCTTCCCGATTTTTATTCTGTGATTCTGGTCAAACCTTTGGTTATGAAAAAAATTCATAAAAAGTGAAATATGGTTAATTGTAAAAGTAATCTACGCAGACTTTCACTAACAGTGAAAAGACTTCTTTGGAAGTCTTCCGACATAAGACTTCTAGGAAAATCTTCTAAGAAAAACTTAAAACTAACATGTTTATTCGAGAAGACTTTTATACGAGTCTTTTCTCTTATTTTCGAGAATTTTTTAAAAACAAAAGTAAGTCAATTTTACAAAAGAAGACTTTTAAAAAAGTATGTTGTGTAGTAGACTTCTCTGGAAGTCTTCCTTTGTAAATTAACAATTGCAAAAATAAACTAAATGGCAGACTTGAGAAAGTTTTCTAGGTCAATGTTTAATAAATTCTTATTTTCTTTTAAATTAAAATTTTTTTTAAATATTTTATTGTTAATTCATGTATATTAGTCTATATTGGAGCTCATCAATGAAATTCATAATTTAATTGGTGATAATTATTAATGTTTCTAGCTAACGAGAGAAGATTTTTTATTCAACTATTTAAAAATCGAATAGATAAAGTTTTAAGAGCATTTTTAACCGTATTTCATTTTTTTTATTTCAAAATGGAGTTAGAGAAAAGAATGCTTCAACTTCACTATATTTTACACTTTATAATAGAATAAAGGTTAAAAATAGATTTATTATGAAGTATTTTTTATTTTTTATTCATTGCGGTATATTTTATTATAAAATAGAATATGGATGGAGCGGACCACACTATATAGTATGGTGTTATTCCATTTTAGAAAACAAATATATGAAATCTGCAATGGAAATGCTCTTATTATGGGTAGGCAAAAGCCAAGAATTTGTTATTTTATGTATATTTGACATTTGAATTATCTTGTAACAAAATTTTGAATTGTATTTAATGTGTCAAAATGAGTACTTGTTACTCGAACACTTGTTTAAAACGAATTGTTTATAAGTTATGGTCTCAGTCTATTTTAATACTTCGAGCGTTTGTGAATTACTTATAAGAACTTCCAAATCTGTAAGAGCTAATTGCTAAATAACATTCTAATGGAGGAAACATGTGAATTCGTTTTGTTTACTCTACTATGAAAAAAAACATGATATTATTTTTAATGAAATACAGTATAACCTCTTTAAATTAATACTCTATAAATTAATATACATTAAAAATTTCTATAAAATAATATAATTTTATAGTCTTAAATTGAGTTTTTGGTTCAATTAGTATATCGATAAATTAATAAAAAAATTATAGTTTGGTGTAGTCCCAAAATTATTAATTTATAGAGGTTTCACTGTACTTGTGTATGTTATATAGAAAAAAGACCAAAAAACATGAACTCGATAAAATATTATTTACTTTATTTTTAGATATTTACTTCTTACGACAGAAAAAACATCTTATGGGCTTAGGTTTCTGTTATTGCGGTTTAATTATCATTTTTAATCACCACAAAGATAATAAAATTTATCAATTTTTTTAATGTAAAAAAATATCTTTTTTTTTAATAAAAAGCACGTAAAATTATCAAACCAAACCAAGTAGATAACTTTTTCATACATGTTATTTTTGTATTATACTTACTAATATCAAAACACTCCGATACCTATCTTAACAACGATAAATACTTACAAAATCAAGACACATACGGATCCAATAACAAGTATTTGTCTATGGCCCTAGTTCAGCATCACCAACTACGCTATATTTTTCACTATAAAATATAATTTATAATAAAAATGTTCTAATGGTATTATATTTTCAATTCTATAATAGAGTAAAAAATGGGTTTACACTATATATAGAGTAATCTAATTTTTTTGTTCATTACTTTATTTTTTCGCTCGAAAATAGAATAACACAAAAGCAAATCTCAATTCTATTATTGAATTACTCTATTTTAGAGAAAAAAATAGAGTAAACCATTGGAGATGGTTTTTGTAACATACTTATCGAGAACGTTAAGGGTTTGACTAGTTTTTCCATTACCACCCGCAAACGCAGCTTTTGCCAGTGATAGCGGTTGTTGGCATTTTAAAGTCATCACATAAAATGTTATAAATCGTTTCAAACTCCTCCAAACCTCTTAAAATTAGAAGGTAGTTTCCGCTACCATTTGTGATTGCGGCTAGTGGATAAATAATATATAATTATTTTCGAAGAAATATTCAAAAAATAAAACTAACTATTATAAATAAAAATATATATAAATTTTATATTTTCATTTAAATTCACTAACAATATCTTAATTTATATTTAAAAACTTTAAATCAAGAATATTCACTTTATCTTTTAAATATTAATATATAAATATATATATATAAAGATACATATATAAATGAAAAAAATAATATTTAAAAAAAAGTTCTTATATAAATCTTCAAAACAAATTTCATTGAATTAAAACTTTTATATAGATTGAAGTAAATAAATAAATGTAATATTTTATTAATTATATTATATTAATGATTATTATATATTTTCTTAATAGTATGTTTTAAATTTTATAATTTTATAATGTGTTAATAGGTAATGTAACATTAACCCGCTGCATCATCTCATAATCAATCAGTCATAAATATCTCACTAATAATTATGTTTCTAACCGTTATACCATTCGTACAAATCGCTTAACGATAGAAACTATAACTACCCATATCCGTAAATTCCGCAACAATTTCCGTAACCCACACGTAACTGATGCGTTTCAAGTTTCAACCATTCATGCCTTAAATCCATGAGAAACATGTGGGTTAATCCATTTTGGTTCCGAAATAGCGACTGCGTCTTTACAAGATAAAACTACTATTTTACCCTCATTTCATAAAGACTATAAAGAAATCCTAATTATTCAACCCCAAATCACCTGGCTTTAGATCTACTATACAAAATGGAAGAAAGTAAAAGAAACCTACTAAATGAAGAAGCCAAAGCTTCTCTAGACATATGGAGATATGCCTTGGGAATTGCAGATATAGCAGCTGCAAAGTGTGCCATCGATCTTAAGATACCAGAAGCCATTGAAACCCATCCTTCCTCACAGCCCGTGACACTAGCGGAGCTCTCCTCCACAATATCTGCATCTCCGTCACATCTCCGCCGTATAATGAGGTTTCTTGTGCACCTAGGAGTCTTTAAAGAAGTCCCCACAGAAGATGGTCTAACCACAGGCTACACTAACACGCCGCTCTCTCGCCGTATGCTGATCACAAAACGTGACGGCAAGTCTATGGCTCCTTTGATTCTATTCGAAACAAATCACGAGATGCTAGCTCCGTGGTTAAGCCTGAGCTCAGTTGTCTCTTCTCCGGTCAATGGTTCACATCCGCCACCGTTTGATGCGGTGCACGGTAAGGATGTGTGGGCTCTAACAAAGGATAATCCGTGCTTCGGAGAGATGATCAATGAGGCCATGGCTTGTGACGCAAGGCGCGTGGTGCCACGTTTAGCCGGCGCTTGTCACGACTTGTTTGACGGCGTGGCTACGGTGGTGGACGTAGGAGGCGGTACCGGAGAGGCGATGGGAATCTTGGTTAAAGAGTTTCCTTGGATCAAAGGATTTAACTTTGATCTTCCTCATGTTATCGAAGTTGCTCAAGTCTTGGATGGTGTTGAAAATGTTGGAGGCGATATGTTTGATTCTATTCCAAAATGTGACGCCGTCTTCATCAAGGTTCAGATCATTCACATACTCTACTCTGTTGAATAACTATTAGTCTATTACTATCAAGTGTTTTTTTCTCTCACAGCTTTGAATTAGTGTTCAAAATCTAATTTACACATAACAAAAAAAAATAAGTAAAACGAATAAATATAAACTAAAATCTTTTTTTAAGCATCCAATTTTTCGAAATATCATCATTCTTTCCACTTAGCAATAAACCTTGTACTAATTAAGCTTTATGTAAGTTATAATTTTTCACTTCGTATAACCTTTGCGTTTACATTCTATTGTTTTGATTCTAGTTGTATTGTTTGTTTGCTTTAAAATGACTAAATAAAGTAAAGATAATGATGATAAAACAGTCATTTTTTTTTTAGTTCAAAAAAAAAATGACTGTTTTATCATCATTATCTTTACTTTATTTAGATACATATATCCAATTTTGTGTGTGCTTGACAGCATAAAAACAGATGATATATTAACTTTACTTTTATCAACGAAAGAGACTTCTTTGGTTTTGTTTTTTTTTTTAACACCAGACTTTTTGTTAAATGTTTAAAGAGAATTAAAACGCATGCATGAGAAAAGTATTTACAAGAGTAAAGTTGCAAAATGCTAGGTGGCACAATTTTAAAAATTTAAAACTATAAATTTCTACAAATAATTTTTATATTTATTATAATATTATGATTTTTGATATTTCTATAATTATATAAAATGTAAATATTGTTAATTTATTATTTAATCACTGTGTTGGGTAGTTAACCAGTCAAAAGTATCCCGCAAACGCACCAATTTCTAACCGCAGAACCATTCGTACAATCTCTTAAAACCGCAAGAAACCACAACCACATGCATCCGCAAACTCCTGCAACCGTAACTGTTGCGTTTGAATCAGTGCGTTTGAACCAGTCAGGCCCTGAATCAATTGATGGCGATTACTATCCAGTGCCAAATAACTATAACAATGACTAAAAATCGTAATTTAAAAGTTTGGTTTCTGCATATAATTTAAATAGATAACATGATATCGTATATTCTTATCTCTATATATTATAGTGTGTACAGTGACAAAAAAAAATATCTTTCCGAAACTATATCCTTTATCAAAGATATATATATATATATATACATCTTGATAAATATTGGGCTGTAGAATATACATCTTGATAAATATTTTGACAGAAATTTCTTTCCGGAACTATGCTCTTTATCAAAAAAAAACCTTCCTTTCTGAATTATATCTTCTTTTTTCTTTTGTGGACGCCGAAATCATATTTTTAACCACTGATTAAAATGACCAAAATAATTTATTTTAAAATTAAAATTTTTATTTTGTCACAAATATAACCTTTAAAAAAATGACCAAAATAATTTCTTTCAATATTAAAATTTTTAATATTTATTTTTAAAATTTAAAACTTTATCTCCAAAAGTCCACCCCTTAGCTATAAACTCTAAATCTAGATTAATTAACCCTAAATTAAAAATATTTTATTGTTTAATAAAAATTATTTTGATTATTTCTTCGTAACTATTTTTGTGAAAATAAAATAAAACGGGGTTTTCTTAAAATTATATTTTACGTTTTATATATATATATATATATATATATATATATATATATATTTTTTGTTAATATAAATACTACAAAGCTTCGTCAATATTTCAAAGCATGATATTAGTTTGTGTATCAAATACGTGGTCTAAATTCTAATTTAAGTAATATTTGGAAAATGATGATAGTGGGTGTTACACGATTGGGGAGACGAAGATTGCATTAAAATATTGAAGAATTGCAAAGAATCAAATATTGGAAAAGTGTTTATAGTGGAATCTATAATCAGAGACAAGAAAAAGACGATGATGGTGGAAGAAAGAGATAAAAAGTTAAGAGTATGTCAGATTGATGCTTGATATAGCGATGATGGCTCACACAACCACAGGCAAAGAACGAACTCTGAAAGAGTGGGACTTTGTTCTTAACGAAGCTGGTTTTGCTAGATATGAAGTTAGGGACATTGATAATGTTCACTGTGTTATCATCGCGTATCCTTAGATGAAGGATATGAAAGGGGGTAAACCTAAGCTGAGGAAGAGCTAAACCTAAATATATTTAATTATGATTATCGTTATGTGAGAGTAAGTGTGAGGAGTTATAGTTAAGTTTGAGTGATTGTGTTGTCAGAATAATCAAGGCTTGTTTGAAAACCAGCCATGTTGAGTTTATTGTGTCTTCTCTTTGTATTTTCACATGCTTTTAGTAATCTTGTTGCTTCATTCGGACTTGCACAGTTGCACTTGTAATTTGCTTTTAATTGTTTTTTTTTCTCAAGCCTTATCTCCCTTGCCTATGTATTTCCATTTAGATTTTCTTTATGTGTTAGCTTTGCGTCCAAACACTAACTAACTATTTATAGGGGGAGAGAGAGACCTAGCTTACTCATCAAATTTTGATTACTTCCTCACCAATACTTTCTTACTTTTGGCAAGTTTCATCGTCTAATCTCAACCATCCATCAAGGTTGAGTAATGACAAGTGTTTTGATTTCTAGAACATTTTTCTTTGATGCATTGAACTTAATTCAAATGCCTTCTTACATTGACACATGTTTTCATGAGTCACAATATGAGAAGCCTTCTAGAACATGAATCACTTGTCCATTAGTTAAGTCATCTATACTATTAAAGCAGAATCTCTCATAGGATCATGCCCTTAGTTGTTTGAATTATTTACAATGACATGCCACTCATTAATGTTATCATTTCCTTATTTAAAAAAAACACTCAGAATAAATACACTCCTATGATTATGACAATCTTTTATATTCTTCGATCAATTGTTTAATTCTTGAAAATAGTTTTAGGCAACAATCTTATATCATTTAGTGTAATCGATTGTGCACAAACATATATTCATATGATTTTCCAAATTATGGTTTCAAGATTTTTTACATTTCAAGAAATAGATCCAGAAATATTCAAACCAACAAATAAAATATTTATTTTAAATTCAATAAATCTATCATAGCTTAGATATGATTTGAGTCCAATACGCTGAATTTTTTTTTTCATATTAAACGTTTAGTATATGGGTTTTGAATTCGATTTAAATTTTTCAAAAAAGTAATAATTATTTTCACAAAATTAACATTTTTTGGATATTGATCATCAAAAACATATTATATATATTTAAAATATTTATAAAACAAATATTTTAAAATAGACAATTCTGCGCTTTTAAAACGCGAGTCAAAATCTAGTTAGGAAGTTAAACTTCTTTAGTTTCCATTTTATTGGTTACCAAGTGCCATTATGTTTAACAATTTCAATAAGAAATAGATTATCATAAGACCGCATTATGTGAAAGAAATATTAGAGGAAGCTCTGTTCATTTTTGTATCCAAGCGCGACGTCCAGATGCAAATATTCAAATGCTGTTCATTTAGATAATATTACATCAATATTTAGACGATGTGTCTAAATGTAAACTCTATAATATCTAGATATTTAATATGGAAGAGCATATAAAATTTGGTTACAACAATTAATACCAAAATGATGATGTAGATCATTTATTATATACACATAGATAAATGATTATACTATCTATCTTCTATATATATATATATATAGTAGACTTTTATTTCATCTCAAGTATCTATCTCATCAATAGATGTACCAAAAGTTGATACCTTGTCACAAATTTTTAAAGTTAGTACTAAATTTATTTCATATTTTTCATTTTCTTAATATTTGGATCAAATTATTAACAAAACATTTATAACCCATAAATTATATATATAAATCATTTATAAAGATTAACAGTTCATAGATTTTTTTCCTAGTTACATGTTGTTTTCGTGATGACATCATCTAGAAATAAACTATATCATTAATATTTAAATCTAATTTATCTGCATATAAATATATTTAAAATGAATATGAGATATCATTTGTTTATTTTCGTGATGGTTATAATTTTATGTGTATATTACATAATTTAAGATTTAATTATTTTCAAATGTAATTATAAATATGTTAAATTAATAGGAGATGTATTTATCATTTTAACATGTTATATACGTAAATTAAAAGAAATAAAAAAGTGGTTTGTAAATTTGATATCGTAAAATAAAAAATCATGTTTTAATTTTAAAATTAAAAAAAAAGTGACAACTAATTATTTTTTTTAATTTTTATATTTTAAAAAACAAAAATTTCGAATAATACACCTTGACTCGTGTAAAGGTATTTGTGTTTCGCCATGGGGTTCGTCCCGGCCACTAGAATTAACATTTTCAAACTTTTAATATTTGTATAATTGTGTCCTGAATAACTGGTTTATAAGGAGGAGTATATTAAAAAGGACGTATGT
>NW_026015780.1:37500-47004 GCF_020379485.1 Brassica napus | reverse complement strand
TTATACGAGATGGCGCAGCCTAGGAATGCTACTGAGGTTAGGAGTTTCCTAGGGCTGGCCAGCTACTACAGAAAGTATGTCAAGGGGTTTTGCCAGTTTGGCTCAACCCATGACACGACTTACAGGCAAGGATGTGAAGTTTGCCTGGAATGAAGGGTGTGAGAAGTGTTTCTCAGCTCTAAAGGATATGCTGACGAATGCACCAATATTGGTATTGCCGGAGGCAGATCAACCTTATGTGGTCTATACGGATGCGTCCATCACTGGGTTGGGGGTGTCCTGACTCAACATGGGAAGGTGATTGCTTATGCTTTGAGACAGCTGAGAAAGCATGAAGGGAATTATCCGACCCATGATCTAGAGATGGCAGCCGTGGTGTTTGCTTTGAAGATATGGAGATCGTATATGTACGGAGCCAAAGTCCAGATTCTCACTGATCATAAGAGCTTGAATTTCATTTTCGCTCAGCCTGAATTGAACTTGAGACAAATAAGATGGATGGAGTTTGTTGGTGATTATGATCTGGACATAGTATACCATCCAGGCAAGGCAACCTAGTGGCTGATGCCTTAAGCCGGAGACGGGCAGAGGTCTCGGCCGAAAGAGAAGTGGATGAACTATAAGGGATGGTTCGGTCATTACATCTAAATACCTTGGTTGGACGTGATGAGCCATTGGGATTAGAGGCAGTGAATCAGGCCGATCTACTTACCAGGATACAGCAGGCCCAGAGTTTGGATGAGAACTTGCAGAAAGTGGCTCTTAACGACAAGACGGAGTATCAGATCACAAGCAACGGAACAATCTTGGTGAATGGCCGAGTAAGTGTTCCAAAAAGCAAGGAGCTTAAAGAAGAGATTATGATTCAGGCTCATAAGTCAAAGTTCTCAGTCCAACCTGGGCTGAATAAGATGTATAGGGATTTAAAAAGGTACTATCACTGGGTAAGGATTAAAACAGATGTGGCCGAGTGGGTGGCGAGGTGTCCTACTTGCCAGTTTGTGAAGGCCGAACATCAAGTGCCCAATGGTATGCTCCAGAATCTCCCCATACCAGAGTGGAAGTGGGATCACATCACAATGGATTTTGTGACCGGTTTTCCTACGACCAGGAACCAAAAGATGCGGTTTGGGTGGTGGTTGACAGACTAACCAAGTCGGCCCACTTCTTACCAATACAGAAAGGAGATGGAGTGGATCAGATCGTGAGGATTTACTTGGACGAGATTGTACGTCTGCATGGAGTGCCGGCTAGTATATTGTCTCGGACAGAGACCCTAGGTTCACCTCTTACTTCTGGCAGGCTTTTCAAAAAGCCTTAGGAACAAGAATGAACATGAGCACAGCCTATCATCCTCAGACGGATGGGCAATCAGAGAGGATAATCCAGACATTGGAGGACATGTTAAGGGCCATGGTGTTGGATTGGGGCGACTCTTGGGAAAAGCATCTACCCTTGGTCGAGTTTCCTATAACAACAGTTTCCATACTAGCATTGGGATGTCACCTTATGAAGCACTGTATGGACGGCCTAGAAGGACGCCATTATGCAGGACGCCATTATGCTGGACCCAAGTGGGGGGGGGGGGGGGGGGGGAGGAGCATGTTGGGTCCTGAGATAGTGGAAGAAACCACTGAGAAAATAAGGTTCTTAAAGGAGAAAATGAAAGAAGCACAAGATCGTCAAAAGAGTTATGCAGATAGACGGATGAAACATCTTGAGTTTGAAGATGAAGACTTGGTCTATCTCAAGATGATCACATTCAAAGGAAGGGCTAGAGTTTCTGGCAGAAGAAAACTAGACCCTAGGTACTTGGGTCCATTCAGAATCATAGAAAGAGTTGGGGAGTTGGCTTATAAGTTGGAACTGCCACCAGCCATGGATGCGTTCCATAACGTGTTTCATGTGTCCCAACTCCGAAAATGTTTGTCTGATCAGGACATAGTACTACCCGAGATCCATACAGATTTGGGTAAGAATCTGACTCTAGAGACGAGGCCGGTCCTCATAGTGGATCGAACAGAAAACACAACAAGGAAGAAGACCATTCCCATGATCAAGGTCGTGTGGGAATACAATGGCAAGGATGAAATCACTTGGGAAACAGAGGTCGTGTGCTGACGGACACACACGGACAGCCATGGACATTATGTGTGTGCTGACGGACAGCCACGGACGTCCTGTGTGTGCTGGTGGACACCCACAGACGTCCTGTGTGTACTGAACAGACAGCCCATGTGGGCCAAAATCACCCAAACAGTCTGTCATGTCCCCGGTCCGAGATAGGATCGTTGGGACGAGCCATGGTGCGGGGAGACGCACCAGTCAGGTCATTAGACCAGTAGACAAGCGTATCATGGCTCAGACATAGGGTTAAGGGCATCAAAGTGTTGAGACTTACCCAGGGTGAAGAAAGAATGGGTTTAATAGAGCTGGACGAGTGATGTGGGAGCTGGACGGGGCCGAGCTTGGGCAGCTCAGGGAAGCTTAATGGGAGCTTAGTCAGTATGCATCAGCTCGTGGAGCTATAAGGACTAGCTCACTCAGCTGGGACCAGCTAGTAGTCAGCTCAACTCAGTTGGGCCGAGTGTTCATGTCCGGGACCGTTGGGGCGGTTAAAAGGATGGTTATGGTGGTTCGGTTAGATGGTGCGGCCACGGTATGGACGGTCAGTTAAAGGTCTTGGCCTTGGTTTCAGGATAGAGAACCCGCAGGGACAGGAGCAGTTGGAGGTAGTTGAGGACCGGTTGGGGCAGTTATTGCCGAACGGTTGCAAGGGAGAGAGAGACACCTTTTCGGTTACAACTCCCACCCCTTCGGCCCCATGGCAGTTCCGACTCCCTCTCTCTATAAATACTGAGCCCTGGATCCAGAATTTGACACAGTATTCTTGAGGGGAACCTCTGCCAAAATCATGAGAGACAAACACCAAAAAGAGAAGAGAGAACCGATGATCCAAGGAGAGAACCGGCGAGAGGCTTGGCTGTTCCAGGAGAAACCGGATCGTGGGAAGCAAGGCCTGAGGAGATGGATACCAGACAGAGAGACAGAGAGAAGGAAAAGTGACGGAGATGGCGCCTGGGGAGAGAACACCTAAGGTCAGTGGTGTGGACGGAAAGCGATCGGCCTTAGCCGGCTGATGATTCGATCGGGCTTGTGGCCGGTTTGCTATGCTCCTACATCTACTCTCTCTATCTCTTTAGATTTGCTTGTCCTATCAGATTATTGTGTTTGTTTGTTCTGGTCATACAGGGAACACAGAACCAAGGCCCTGGCCGGTTCAGTATCCAAGTCCTTGGCCTTTGGCGGGACTATTCATGGTCGGATTTGGACGTTCTAGTGTGTTTTATTGGAAACTGTTTATGGGAATCTCTTAGTTGGGATTTATCAAGGATTATCATGAATTTTAATTAGTTTTTGGGAATTTATTTGAGTATGTTGGTTTGGACAGGTTATAGATTCTAAGTAGCCGAACCATGCTTATCTAGACTTGATGTTAGGATATCGGCCATATGAATGTGCATTGTGTCTTGTGTGGTTTCAGGATCGGACATGGACCGTGGTAAGGGAAAGGCACCGTGAAGACTCAGGCCATGGGAAGATGTGTGGTGAATGGGTCATTGTAGATAGATGTGAAATACTGATAGCCTATTGTGCAACTTGTGAACTTATGTTAGACTAAGTGTGTATAACTTATTAGGACGAACCTAAGAATGATGTATGAATCTCAGTTTATATTTATACAATTGATTTTCCCCTTATGTTTCCTTGTTTAGATTGATTGTATTGAACCTCAGTTGAATTGAATTGAATTTAGAAAGATAAGACGTAAAACTTGGTTCACTCGGACTTAGATTGAAAGGTTAAGGCCGCAGATCAGTTTGGGCTTAAGAGCCGAGATCGGGTCTTACAAGTTGGTATCAGAGCATGCTTGATTCTAGGATTGGTTTGGGTTATGTGTTCACTACACGTCCGGCTGCTTGGTCTCACGGGTTGTTTGTGTTTGTTTGTTTGGTTTGATGTTGTTTTGCTTAGTTCTAATCATGAGATGAGGTTTATACGTTTGGACTAACACTAAGTGTTTTTGCCTAAGGGAACTAAGCGGACTAAGTCCCGGAAGGGCAAGGAAGCGGCTGGTGGTTCTGGACCGGTCATAGGAGATGGGGCCAACCCCACTCAAGTGTTACCAACCCAGACGGGGCTGGTTAATGAGAAGACCGGGGAACCCTTCGCGACGTTCCTGCCTACTGAGGTTCAGGTTGATAACCTGGGTGAGCAACAACAAGAGGGACGGGAGGAGGAAGGTGATTCCTCCCATGTAGGAGACGAGACCGGACCTGGAGATGGGGCGGAGGAGTTGGCCAAGCCATCTATGCGGGAGGTGACGGATGTGGTTAAGGCCATTGGCACTCAGATGTTGGCTTTCACGCATGAATTTACCCCTTTTTTGAACTCATCGGTTGGCCAGATCACCCCAGCTCAGGCCACGGTTCAGGCAACTCAGAGAGCAGCTAGGACAGCTGGGACAGCATCTGGTGTAGCTCGTGCAGCTGCACAAGTAGCTCGAACAGCTGCCAGGACAGCCGAGGACCGAGCTTCGGTCAAAGCTGAGGTAATGGAGATTGATCCACCAGCTCATCCAGTTAGGAGAGTGGATTACTTGATCCTTCTAGCTCACATCTCCAAGCTGGGTACGAAGCAGTTTGCTTGTAGTTCTGATCCCATTGAGGCAGACGAGTGGAGGAGCAGATTGGCTCGGAATTTCAGCTCAACTCGTTGCCCAGAGGAGTACAAAAAGGACATTGTGGTTCACTTCCTGGAAGGTGACACACATAACTGGTGGTTAGCTCTAGACAAACGCACCAATGGGACAATTGAGCGGTTCTCAAACTTCGAGGTGGAGTTCAACCACAAATACTTCTCGGCTGAAGCTTGGGACCGTCTGGAGTCTCAGTTCCTAGACTTGACTCAAGGACGCATGATAATACGTGAGTACGAAGAGAAGTTCAACCGGCTCAGACGATATGTGGGCAAGGAGTTGGAGGAGGAGACGGTACAGATACGTAGGTTTGTTCGAGGCCTAAGGGTCGAACTTCGAACCTATTGCTCCGTTGGTCACTTCTAGACAGTGTCTGAACTGGTGGAACACATGGTTATGGTGGAGACTAAATTGGCTGAAGAGGCCAAGCTGAAGTCTAGGGGCCACACGGCTTCTAGTGGATCCGGAAGCGACCGGAAGAGAAAGAGGGACACGGCCGAAGGGGGCAAGGCCTCAAGTGATAGGCCGGAGTGTCCTTCATGCAGAAGGCATCACGGTGGAGAGTGTTGGAAGGCAAAGGGGGCTTGCACCCGTTGTGGCAAGATGGGCCACTTTCCTCGAGACTGTCCTGGACGGTCAGAGAACCGTGGACAGGGCTTGGGGAGTGACCCAGAAGCTGTCATTACTGCAGCAAGACGGGACACCTACGCTGGGAATGTCCCAAGATACAAGCTGAGGCTAAAGGACGTGGGGAGGCCAGCAAGCCAAGCCAGACCCGAGGTCAGACCTCAGCACCGCGTGTGTATGAACTGACCAAGGACGCAGCAGAGGCTGGACCATCACTGGTAACATTCTAGATCCATTCTTTTTCAATTCAGTAGATTGGCATGGTACATAACTTAGAATGGATTAGATGATTAGAAAAGGGGGGTCTTATGTAGGGACCCTATGTATTGGTGGTGTGGAAACACACATACTGTTTGATACTGGAGCTACTCACAGCTTTGTGAGCCCAGATATGATTGGAAAAGGGTTGTTCCAGATGGGAACGGAGGATGATCCTTGCATAGTGAAGCGGCCGGTGGGCAAGTAATGCATTCATTAGGGCGAGTAAAGGATATCCCAATAGTGATCCAGTATAGAGTTATGCCTATGGATCTGGTTGTGGTCTGCCTTAAGAATCATGAGGTGATATTAGGCATGGACTGGCTTGGAAAGAATCAGGCTACTCTGGACTGTCACAGAGGAAGGGTGCATTTTGGGACTGGGTGTGGACCCCCGATCAGGTTCGAAGGTATTCGTCTGACCTCTGGATGCTTAGTGATATCAGCAGTCCAAGTGGAACGGATGCTTGAGAAGGGTTGTGAAGCCTTTTTGGTCACAATCGCCACTAAGGAGGTTGTAGGGGCTGGTGACCCGGACGGGATTCCGCTGGTTAAAGAGTTTGAGGATGTGTTTCGGGCACTACAGGGCATTCCCCCTGATAGGGCTGGCCGGTTCATAATAGAACTAGAACCAGGGACGGCCCCAATGTCCAAAAGTCCATATCGTATGGCTCCGGTCGAGATGGCCGAGCTAAAGAAGCAACTGGAAGAGTTGTTGGACAAAGGGTTCATACGACCAAGTGTCTCGCCTTGGGGAGCACCAGTTCTTTTTGTGAAGAAAAAGGCTGGTAGCTTCAGGCTGTGTATTGATTACCGAGGGTTGAATAGGGTTACTGTGAAGAACAAGTACCCATTACCCAGAATTGATTAGCTGTTGCATCAGCTCAAAGGGGCCAAATGGTTTTCCAAGATTGATTTCGCCTAGTATCATCAGATCCCAATTGAGCCTAATGATATCAGGAAGACGGCGTTCCGGACCAGGTATGGCCACTATGAGTTTGTGGTTATGCCATTTGGTCTAACCAATGCACCAGCTGCATTCATGAAGAAGATGAATGGTATCTTTCGAGATTTTTTGGATGAATTTGTAATCATCTTCATAGATGACATACTTGTATATTCCAGAAACAAGGAAGACCATGAGAAGCATCTCAGGGCCGTACTAGGACGTTTGAGGGAACAAAAACTCTTTGCCAAACTAAGCAAGTGTAGTTTCTGGCAGAAGAGCGTTGGGTTCCTCGGACACATTGTGTCTGATCAGGGCGTGTCAGTAGATCCGGAGAAGGTTCAGACTATACGAGATTGGCCACAGCCTAGGAATGCTACTGAGGTTAGGAGTTTCCTAGGGCTGGCCGGCTACTACAGAAAGTATGTCAAGGGGTTTGCCAGTTTGGCTCAACCCATGACACGACTTACAGGCAAGGATGTGAAGTTTGCCTGGAATGAAGGGTGTGAGAAGTGTTTTTCAGCTCTAAAGGATATGCTGACGAATGCACCAATATTGGTATTGCCGGAGGGAGATCAACCTTATGTGGTCTATACGGATGTGTCCATCACTGGGATGGGGTGCGTCCTGAAACATGGGAAGGTGATTGCTTATGCTTCGAGACTGCTGAGAAAGCATGAAGGGAATTATCCGATCCATGATCTAGAGATGGCGGCCGTGGTGTTTGCTTTGAAGATATAGAGATCGTATCTGTACGGAGCCAAAGTCCAGATTCTCACTGATCATAAGAGCTTGAAGTACATTTTCACTCAGCCTGAGTTGAACTTGAGACAAAGAAGATGGATTGAGTATGTTTCTGATTATGATCTGGACATATCATACCATCTAGACAAGGCTAACCTATTGGCTGATGCCTTAAGCCGGAGAAGGGCAGATGTCTCGGCCGAAAGAGAAGCGGATGAACTAGAAGGGATGGTTCGGTCACTACATCTAAATTCCTTGGTTGGACGTGATGAGCCATTGGGATTCGAGGAAGTGGATCAGGCCGATCTACTTACCAGGATACAGCAGCCAAGAGTTTGGATGAGAACTTGCAAAAAGTGGCTCTTAACGATAAGACGGAGTATCAGATCACAAGCAACGAAACAATCTTGGTGAATGGCCGAGTAAGTGTTCCAAACAGCAAGGGGCTTAAAGAAGAGATTATGAGTCAGGCTCATAAGTCAAAGTTCTCAGTCCACCCAGGCTGAATAAGATGTATAGGGATTTAAAAAGGTACTATCACTGGGTAAGGATGAAAACAGCCGTGTGGGTGGCGAGGTGTCCTACTTGCCAGCTTCTGAAGGCCGAACATCAAGTGCCCAATGGTATGCTCTAGAATCTCCCAATACCAGAGTGGAAGTGGGATCACATCACAATGGATTTTGTGACCGATTTTCCTACGACCAGGAACCAAAAGGATGCGGTTTGGGTGGTGGTTGACAGACTAACCAAGTCGGCCCACTTCTTACCAATGCAGAAAGGAGATGGAGTGGATCAGATCGTGAGGATTTACTTGGCGAGAAGATAGCACGTCTGCATGGAGTGTCGGCTAGTATTGTCTCGGACAGAGACTCTAGGTTCACCTCTTACTTCTGGCAGGCTTTTCAAAAAGCCTTAGGAACAAGAATGAACATGAGCACAGCCTATCATCCTCAGATGGATGGGCAGTCAGAGAGGACAATCCAGACATTGGAGGACATGTTAAGGGCCGTGGTGTTGGATTGGGGCGACTCATGGGAAAAGCATCTACCCTTGGTCGAGTTTGCCTACAACAACAGTTTCCACACTAGCATTGGGATGTCACCTTATGAAGCACTGTATGGACGGCCTTGCAGGACGCGATTATGCTGGACCCAAGTGGGGGAGAGGAGCATGTTGGGTCCTGAGATAGTGGAAGAAACCACCGAGAAAATAAGGTTCTTAAAGGAGAAAATGAAAGAAGCACAGGATCGTCAAAAGAGTTATGCATATAGACGAAGGAAACATATTGAGTTTGAAGTTGAAGACTTGGTATATCTCAAGATGATCACATTCAAAGGGAGGGCTATAGTTTCTGGCAGAAGAAAACTAGACCCTAGGTACTTGGGTCCGTTCAGAATCATAGAAAGAGTTGGGGCTGTGGCTTATAAGTTGGAACTGCCACCAGCCATGGATGCGTTCCACAACATGTTTCATGTGTCCCAACTCCGAAAATGTTTGTCTGATCAGGACATAGTCCTACACGAGATCCCTACAGATTTGGGTAAGAATCTGACTCTAGAGACGAGGCCGGTCCGCATAGTGGATCGAGCAGAAAAGACAACAAGGAAGAAGACCATTCCCATGATCAAGGTCGTGTGGGAATACAATGGCAAGGATGTAATCACTTGGGAAACAGAGGCAAGGATGAAGGCCGAGTATCCTGAGTGGTATGATCAGGTGGTCCCCAAGGAAACACATGATGAGGATTCGAGGACGAATCCATCCCAAGTGGGGGAGACTTCTCATGTCCCCAGTCCGAGATAGGATCGTTGGGATGAGCCATGGTCTGGGGAGATGCACCAGTCAGGTCATTAGACCAGTAGACAAGCGTATCATGGCTCAGACATAGAGTTAAGGGCATCAAAGTGTTGAGACTTAACCAGGGTGAAGAAAGAATGGGTTTAACAGAGCTGGACGAGTGATGTGGGAGCTGGACGGGACAGCGGCCGAGCTTGGGCAGCTCAGGGAAGCTCAATGGGAGATCAGTCAGTATGCATCAGCTCGTGGAGCTAGAAGGACTACCTCACTCAGCTGGGACCAGCTAGCAGTCAGCTCAACTCAGCTGGGCCGAGTGTTCATGTCCTGGATGGTCGAGCGGTTTCTAGGACGGTTATGGTGGTTTGGTTAGATGG